>NW_005841964.1:1509701-1568530 GCF_000455745.1 Alligator sinensis
TTGCTTGTTACTCGCCGCTACCCATCATCTGTTCGTTCTCCGCACCACATCGTCTGTGTCCACCTGCTACTGTAAATAGTCCTTGTAATTAGTTCCTGCATTCATCAACTCGTTAATCATCTTGTTGGTTTGTAAGTAAATTTATGAATTTTCTTCACCTACTACTTGTCGCGCTTTTTTCCTCTCTCACACTTGGCATCCCTGAGCATGTCTGGGTTGGTGTCACTACTCAGTACCCCACTCGACACGCAACTGAGGCCATTTTCCAAACACCATCCTTGAATTATGGCCCACAGATATCAGGAGGCACTACTTCACAGTCAGGGCAGCTAGGATCTGGAACCAACTTCCAAGGGAAGTGGTGCTGGCTCCTACCCTGGGGGTCTTCAAAAAGAGGCTAGATAGACACCTAGCCGGGGTCCTTTGACCCCAGCATTCTTTCCTGCCATGGCAAGGGGTCGGACTTGATGATCTGCTCAGGTCCCTTCCAACCCTACCAACTATGAAACTATGAGTAGATAGGATTTGAAAAGCTATTCATTTGTAAATGGAATTTGGAAGAGGAATTTGAATGTGGGGGGAAGCAGCAGAGTGGCATGTGAGGGTGAGATTGTATAGGACTTTCAGGTGAGCATAAGGAGCAAGAATTCAGTGACATACAAAAGAAAGCCCAGGGAAGGTTTTGAGTAGACAGAATGACATGGTTGGAACACAAAAGGAAGAGAAGGCAGAAGAGGAAAATGTCTTTTGTAGAAGTAGCTTGGATGGAGAATAGAACTGAGATGTGCATGAACAAGGCGTGCCCCCGGCAGCTGGGGGGTGCGGTGGCGGCGGGAGCACGGCAGCGGTGGCCGGAGCATGGCGGCCATAAGTGGGGAGCTTATGTAGGCATCGCTGGCGGTGGAGTGGGGAGGGGTAGTGAGTGCTGACCAGGGGTCGACAACCACTCACAGATGCTGCTGGCAGTGACAGCAGCGATCTCTGACCTCCTGCAGATGCCGCCGGCAGTGGCAGCGGCAGTAGCGGGGGCAAGAGGTGACTGCCTGCAGGCACCGCCAACAGTGTTGGCAGCGGCTTTTTGTAGGGAATGCACTGCCACACTCGGGTGGAGGGGTGTACACGCACCCATGTGCACCCCCTATGCATCGCCGGTGGAGATGTGAGAAATTAGTGAGGAAGAGGGAACAGAACACAAAGCAAAAGACTAAGATACAGATACAATATTTAGCAATCAATGTCCTGGGGTGTAGTCAAATTTGCCTTGATAAAAAGAAAGAAGTTATAGGATGTAGAAGCTCGATATCAGAAGGAAAAAACTGAGGTGTCAAAGAGGTCATGAAAGCTGAGCCTGAAAAAGTGTAGAATTGAATTATGAACGCTGAAAGGGTAGGAAGGTAGTAAAAAGGAATCATAAGGAAAGTAAAGAAGTTTGGGTCAGACCTACTGAGTTGGAAATGATCATGGAAATCCAAATGGTAGAGAGATTACAAGCAGGTGGATACATCTGAAAGTCAAGAGCAGAGGAAGAAGAAAGTGAACCCAGGGAATAAAATAAAGAACAAAATGTGTTATCCAGTACACATCAGCAGAAGAGAGGATGAGCTGCTACTAAAGGAGATGCTCCTGAACAGTTGCAGGAAAATCAGGAGAGTAGAGATTCATAAGACCCCAGGGAAGAAAGGCAGCCAGGGGCTGATAGTCAAGGGTAGATCCAAAGGGAGTGCAGTGGTGCAGCTACATCTCCCTTTTTGGACTGGACTGCACCACCACCACAGCTTCTGGGAACTTTTTTGTAATCCCCAAAACAAGTAAATATCCCTCCACTTTCCCTCCATGTTCAAAGGTGCATCCCCTTCCCCTGCCAGCTCCAGGCAAGCTGTGTGGGGGCTAGACTCAGATGGGTTCCCCCTCCCCTTGCCTGCTCCCAGGTGACTGGGCTGGGTGAGGAAACCCGCCACCCTTCTCATCACTGCTGCTGCAGCTGCCACTGTTCCAGCTAGCCCAGCCCCCACAAGTATGGCAGGAGCTGGCAGAAATGGCTTTGATGCTTTCCCCACCCTCATGACAGTGGAGAAAACAGCAGCAGCAGACAGGGAAGGAGGGAAGGGAACATGCCTTAGAGCAGGGGTTGGCAATGTTTTAGGACAGAGTGCCAAAAACGCTCGCAAACTCGGCTTGTAGGATGTTGGTGTGCTGGGACGGATGGCAAAGGAGCTGCAAGGGACCCGATCCTTGTTGTGGCAGCGCAGCCCCTGCCCCTTCCCTGCTGTCAGCCCCGAAGTGCACATTTCAAGCAAAATGCCTTCATGTACCACGCTCTGGCACCTGTGCTGGGGGTTGCCTACCCCTGCCTTAGAGCATGGAAGGGAAGCAGAGGGGATTCTTACATGCTTTGTGGACTTTAAAAAGTCCCCCGAGGCTACCATGGTACGGTCTGCCTGCATTGGTGGGTAGGAGAGGGGAAGGAGGCTGGTTTGGGCTAATAAGAAACAACAGACAAAGCCTGAATCTTAAGAGATCAACACATTCAAAAATACCTTTTTTAACAGGTACCCCAAGGATATGACAGACAGACATTATCCAGTGCCAAAAGCACTGTAGGCTAGAAACTATTTCATGTATTGAATCCTAACTAGGAAAATCTCGGTACTCCAATGTAAACTCCCCAGAAAAATGGATAAATATAAGTCATTTCATTTTCATTTTTTTAAAAACCTTATTATGTCAGGCTTTGAAAAAGAATTGTTAGTGCATTATTCAAAACCTCACTTTGCCCCCAAACACATTCAAGCTATGCCTTAACCCCAGAAACTGATATGGAACACATGTCATTAGACACACAGGTATGCAAACTAAGGCTACTCTAGGGCTCGTGGGATAACAGCTGTTATGACTACAGAGTAATTCGAAGGTATTATATTAGTAAAATATGAGAAAATGCTGTTTTACCTGACTCCCTTGCTAGGTTACAGTGAGGTAGCTGCTAAAAGGCTACCTTCTTCCTTGCCTTTACTCCTACCTGGAAAATATGTAGAATGGGAGAGATTTTTGCCTCTGCTTCTATGAGTAGATCGGAGCTTTTTTGCAGGTTTACTAAAACTGCCTAATAGAGTCCTTCTTCGCTAAAATCCATGCAAAGAGCTCCAGTTTTACTGGAAAACAATCAACAAGTCAGTGAATAACACCCAGAAGGCAAAATAACCCTTCATACCAAATCTGAATGTTTTGTTCTATTTAGGTTCATATACCACACCCATTACCATGGTGATGGTCCCATCAAAGACAAGAGACATTCTTGATACAGAGACAACCTATGCTATTTATCTTCTCAGAGGCTGCCTTGGGTAAGAGGCCTGAAGCTTCAGTGTCAGACAACGAACCATTGTTATCTCTTCAACAGTGATAGTGAGGGGCCATGGTGTAGCAACCTCTATTCCTGTAATCTGTCCTCACAATAATGCTCCTATGGGGTGCATGCATAATGTTACATTTTAATTTTTAGGAAGCAGGAAGTGCTTTTAAAAGGCATGTGCATGCCTGCCTGTGAGCTGCCTTGTTCCTAAAGTTCCTAGTCAACATGCGGTTATATGAGACTTGTACCCAAAATATGTGATCGTTATGACTGACTGGTACCAGTAATTATTAATAGGTAGTAATAGCTACCTAGACTACTAACTAACAGACTTAAGTTGGCTGCTTGGTCCATAAGCAGGAAGCATTCATCTCAGGGGGAAACAAAATTAAAATAACAATAGAATTCTTTTTAAAATCCAATCAGTTGAAACACACGCACTTTTCCGTTCCCTGACAGTCTGGGGATCAGAAAATTCCTGCTACTTACTGGCAAGCTGGTACATATTTTTACCTCCTGTTTGAAGCACCACCAACACCCCATTTAGCAACTCACAAAGCTGTGCCAAGTCTTTGGCATTTGCATGTACGTTGCATTCCCCTTCCCCTACCTTTTGTTTACTCGTGCCCATTGGATGGTAAGCCCTGCAAAGAAGGAATTATATCATCTCTTTCGCTGTACAGCCTTAAGCCCAGTGGGACCTCAATCAAGATTGGAACCTTTGGACACTACTATAATATAATACAAATATTTTCTACATCTACTATTAATAATCTTTGGGCTAGTGGCTATGTCTGAAGCAACAAACACTGTAGTCCAGGAAATGTTATGGCACATTAATTTTAAGTTATTTATTACAGAGCCTTCTCCTTCTGGCACTGAAATTAAATCTCCTATGTAGGCCTAGGACATTAAGGCCTTGCCTAAATGGAAAAGCCAGTACTACTGAGAGAACTGTGAGAACTGATTCCAATGTAATTTCCCTTGTGTTGGCACGGTATAATAACCTTTTTTGATTTAGCTTTTTAGATGTTTAGTTTAAACAGCTTCCCAAGTAACAACAGCCATTATTATATCTGACTAGATGTGTCCCCACAGGGAATGAACTAGGATAACTAGTAACATTTTACTATGCAGACCAGGCATGGTCTTAGTCTGGTAAAATGCATATGAATTGGTGCTGTGCACTGAACTGATCCTGAGACGTACTGAGTACCCACAACTCTATTTGGTATCTATGTCAGGTGCTGGTATGCATTACTTTCCAAGGTCAGCCTCGTGTCCCTGATCCTCAATATATGCAATAAGCCTGAATGCCCAGCTTTCTGAAAATTATTCCCTTTCAAGGAACACCGCCAACATGGGTGCACTGAGAACTTGCAGGATAGAGCTTTCTGTAATGAAGATGTTACACAAAAGACTGATCTTTATTTTCTTCTCTGATCCCTGCTATATAGCCTGGCTGAGATTTACAAAATTATCTTTCTACCACTTGGCAAAAGCTAGTAACCACTAATTCCAGCTACTGCAGTTATATCTAATTTTTTTTTCTTATGCTCCCCCTTTTTTCAAATCAAATTGAAATAAACCATAATATATGAAAATAATGTCACAGCAGGTGTTTCCAGATGGTGCTGTTCCAAATTGTTTTTGTAAGGGTCAGTTCTTGATACAGGGTTTGCCCCTGGGAACTGGATATCACTGTGTGCATGTGTATAGAGTCTCTGTGTGTAAATAAAACAAGCTGCACTTAGAATATACCAGACTGTATTGTTCATTTCTCTTCCATAGGGAAGCTGACCTGAAAGGCCCTCCACAGATGCTACTGCCTTGGGAAAGAGGCAAAAATACCTACAAACTCATCACTGTATATCAGTTTGTAACAGGACTCTTTGAACCTCAGTGACCCTCTAACTATTTCTTCTTAGAACAGATTTTCCCAAATATCCAGTTTGGCCACTGAGATGGAAACTCTTTGGAAATCCTTGAAAAACAGCTAGTTGGTGTCCTGCTAGCTCCTGTTTATGTCTTCTGTTCTTTAGGTAGAGCTGATCCTTAAGAGGTGTTAAAATATTTGATCTTACTTTAGAGGCTATAGCTTTAACTCTGCTAAGTTGCCAGGCAACAACAGGCATGTTGCTGCCAAACATTCCTTCCACATGCAGTGGGGTTAGTGGTTCAGCATCCTGGAGCTACCAGTTTGGTTACTGTGAGCCATTTTTCTTTCAAGAATAAAAAGAAGGTGAACCTTGAAAAAGTGCCAGTGATATAAAGGCAGCAACCGATTTACTTAGCAACTCTGGTCACTGTAATACAAAGGTGTTGTGATGTCCACCTCAGCCTCTCTGCTGAATACTTACGTCTGGTTTGAAACATGTGTCTTGATATGCAAACCTCTTCAAGAGTAACTATTTTAAGAATGGTATATTTCTTGTGTATTAGTAAAAACTTTGGAAACATATGCCCTCAAGAGCATTTTGCTTTGTATTCCCTAGGATACAATGCTTTCTTTACCTTACATGCTGAAGCCATTCTGAAGAGAAATCACATGAATGTAAATCAACCTAAAAGAGAATGGGGGACAGTTTTGCAATTTCCTTAGCATGGTAAAAATTTTAAAAAACCCAAATTCTGAGCTTGAAAGAAAACCTGAAGATGGTCTTGCCTGTGAAGTATACACCTTATAGTGATGTAAGTTATTATTTAGAGAAACTCCCTTACATAAAAGACTACAGAAATTGGGAATTGGGAGATGGCTCCTCAATTTGAGGATTTATAGAGAGACAAAGGGTCTACAAAGGTTGCCTACTGCTCCACAATTAAAGCTTGCTTAGTTTTTTTTTTTCATTCAAGTATGCCTGTGTTTACTGAACCTGGTGATTACTACATGGTATCAGAAGTGGCAAATGAGAAAAAACTTGAAAGAATTTGACATTCAAACTGAAATAGAAGTTGGAATCTGACAGCAAAAGGAGCAATGGAGCTATGTGGAAGGACAAGAGCCACTGTATGTGATCTTCCTGCAGAGTTATAGTTGAAGTAAAAGGACAGTTAGTCATGGAAGTTTTGCAACCTCCACCTACCCTTCTGCTGTCAGGCAACATGGCATAGAACTGGAGGGTATACAAGCAAAAGTTTGAGTGTTACCTAGCAGCTACAGGGGCAGAAGAGAAAAAATGACAATGTCAAAGTGTTTATCTGTTTGCATATTGTGGGGAGCAACCCCAGCTGTTTATAACATCTTTATCATCAAAGGAAGCCAAAATATGTAGGTAAATGTAATACTGTCCAAAAAATGAGGAGCACTACAAGCCCCAAAAAATAAGTGAGACCCTTGAAAGACACTGATTTTTATGTAGAGACAAACAACCGGAGAAAGTATAGATCAGCATGTTATTGAACTAAAAAGACTGAGTAACAACTGTGCTTTTGGGAACTTGACAGAATATCTGATGAGAGAGGATTATTTGCAGCATTACAGACAATACATTACAAAAAAGGCTACTGCATAAGGGAGACTTGCCCCTAGAAAAGACTGTCCAAATGTGGAGGGCAGCCAAAACTATGGAGGCCCAGACTCCAGAGGTGGATACACCAAAATGAGTTGTTCGTGCAATAGACATGGAAGAATGTGGTCAGAAGACACCTCATTGGGTGGAATTTTCCACTGGTAAGAATCCGTCTCACAGAGTAGATTTTTCCATTAACAAGAAGAATGCTGAGAGAGAGAGGGCAAAAGGCATAGCATGCAGCAAACATGGAAAGCAACATGCCGCCAAAAGTCTGTGCATTTGGAAAGATCTTATTTAATGTATCCAGAGGCATCATTTTGCCAGGTGCTACAGATCCCAAACACAAAACCTCAAGTGCATATAGTTGAGAGCATACCAGAAGATTTTTTGTATTCATAGTAGAATCAAGAAAAATCAATGAGAGGAACTGGATGTAGCCAGTGGAAGTGCAAGAAACCATGGTTTCATTTAAACTGGACACTGAAGTTCACATTAATATTTTACCAGAGTATGAATACAGAAATTTTAAATGGTCACCAAAGATGAGTCCAACAAATATCAAAATAACTGTGTATTCAGGGACAAACATACCAGTGAAAGTGAGATGCACTGCTAGCATCCAATATAGAAATAGAGTATACAAACTTCCATTCTTTGTGGTATCTAAGGAGGTGACACCAGTTTTGGGTCTGATTGTTTGTTAGAAGCCGAATCTAGTTAAGTATGTGCTTGCAGTACAAGAAGACACAAGATTCGTGCCTCCTGATGATCCTCTTGGCTTTCACTGCCCAAACCTGGACTTCTTAGGAAGACACCAATTGTTCTAGAACACAAGGAGTGATCATGTCCTTATGGGAAGAAATGTACCTAGGGACACAAATGCAAATACCATCATGAAGACAAAGGAAAGCAGCCTCAGTGCTAATGAGCTTTGTGATATGTGTAGAAGCACAGCTGCCAAAAGTAAAAGTCAATTAGATTCCAGTATAAGGACTAAAGTTTATTAAGTCTTGGAGAAAAAGCTTCCCACCAAAAAACAAATCAGAAGCTGGATCTGATACTTTGCTGAGGTGAGAAGAATGTGAAACTTCCTGAAAGACTCACAGAGAGTTCTTAAAGGAACTGCAGAAAAGGGGAATAGGAAAGTGAAGATTCCAGCCAGAGTGACATGCAAGTAAGCTTTCCTATGTAGATAAGTATTAACATAATTTTGTGTTAATTTATTTTTGTAGTTATTGTTAATAGGGAATATGTAGTGACAGAAGTTATAAATTCAGAGACACTTCCTTATTTAGACTACTACAGAAGTTGGAACTGGAGATGGTCCCTCATTTAGGAGAGCGAGTTAAGAGAGAAAAAGGGTCTGCAGAGGTTGCCTGCTGCTCCACAACTAAAGTTTATTGTTAAGTTCTTCTCCTTTTTGTATGCTTGTGTTTGTTGAAACTGGTGATCACTTCAGATCTGAGGTCCTCAGAGTTCTTCATGGAGAGCAATCATGTTTGATAGTCCTATTAATCTCTTTTTGATTCTTAACTTGTTTTGTTTTGCTGCAACCATTCTGTTTTTCCTGCCAGTTAATGTCTATAATCACTGACTAACATTTATTTCACTATTTGGTTAAATTCAAATTATCCTTAATTTCACAGTGCTAATGAGATTTTGTTGCCATTATTTTTATGAGTATTTCCCAGAGGGCTCAACTGGCATCAGGGTCTCTTTGTAATAGGTAGGCATAGGCATAGCACAAGACAGGTTCCAACCTCAACAGTCAAGGTTAGCATGTACTGTTGGTGCTGAACTTGGATCAGTGTAATACAATACATGCTTAATGTATCCCAGTTCCTTAAACACCTTTCAGATTCTTATGAGTTCCATCTGCTAATAATATTGTTGCAGGGGACTAAGGTGTATCTGCTCCTTTAAGGGCAGAAGCAGTCTAGCTATAGAGCACTGGGAGCTAGACAGAGTTGCACCACTGAAGGTTGCCTTGGCAGCAGGCTAATGAGGGAATTAGCTGGCACCTGCACCCAGTCAGCTGACCAGAAGGAGGCAGGGACCTGGGCACATATAAGCCACAGGACTGGGGCTGGCTAGGGTTAGTTCTCTGGAAGGAGCTCTTGCAGGAAAGAACTACTCAGAGACTTTTGACTGCTGACTGATCTGATGCTTGTAAGACTAATGGGGCTCTAGGAGCTCATAAGATACCCAGGGCTAGGAGGCACTCAATACCTGGGGAGAAGTTTGTCTTCTTAAAGAGATAGAGTGTGGCCTTCATTGTTATTATTATGTTATAGCCCAGGGGCTTTTATTTATGTTGTTCTTTGCACCGGTGGACCAGGATAAGGCTAAGGTGAGGTGGAGCCTCATTGGGGCACACTATTCTGTAGAGTGCCAGAGAGGGTGCTGCTAGAGGGATGCAGAGAGTCCAGGAACAGAGGGGTGTAGCAACAGGAGCCATAGAGCCCAGTGACCACAGGAGGCCGAGTTAGGCCAAGACCTTATTAGGGATATAATATTTATATACCACCTGTGAGGCCTGGGGCATGGTAAAGGGAAAGTTTTGGAGCCACGCATCTAGCCCATAAAGCTTAGGGTGTCCTGTGAGGCACCAACTTGGAGCAGAACCCAACAAAGGGTTCAGGAACCCACAAGGTTTAGTAGGGTTCAACAGGACTGTAACCACATAGAAACTTGTGTGTAGCCTCCCTATTTATTATTTATACCAACAAGATGTGGCAAGTGAGAGTAGAACGTGCCCTTAGGGCGAAGCTGGCACAGTCACGGAGCCCTAGGGGCATCACAGCCATCCCTAGGGACACCATGCTGTGACAAATACATTATTTTTAATATTAAATTACCAAAGACCCTAGGAGCCTCAGTCTTGGACCAGGACCCCATCATTGCATATGCTGTACAAATATATAACAAAAAGACAATCCCTTCTCCAAAGGGGATTAATAGACATAACAGACGGAGGACTACAAGGAGATGCTGAGAATCTTGGTCAGCATAAGAAGCCATGGTTTCAACCTACCCATTGTCAAGTTTGTTTGGTTTTTTTTCAGGTGTCCAGGAAAACAAGAGGTTCAAGGATGGATTTGAGGGTAAACAATGAGGTAGTTTTGCAGATACCTTTAGGGAGTTCCTCCTAAGTAAGAGAGGCAAGAGGAGAAAATGCACAGAGGTGCTTATTTGAAAATCTAACATATAGAAGGAGGAAGCTGGTATCATTAACAGAGATCCGGGTTTTCTCCGATTTTAAGAAAATCCCCAATTTTCAGATTTAAAAAAGTAACCCCAAATCCACATTTTTCCATGACTAAAATGAAACACCACTAATATATAGACCTACATATAGTGGTGTTTCATATAAATTGTAGAAAAATATGAATATTGGGGATTTTTTTATCAGAGAAAACCAGGATCCCTGATCATTAGTCATTTGGAGGTGGGTATTCAGTTCTCTGAATCAGAACAGATCAGCAAGGTAAAGATAGGCTGGGAAAGGCCCTAAAAGTAGCTAGGGTGACACAAAAGAGAAAACAGATCAAGTAGGGGGACACAAAGCAATGGGCTGAGAACACCATCCTTGTAGCACCTTTCTGAATGGATATGAAGATAGATAGAAAGCATATGTAAGGCCAGAGAAAAGGCCATTGAAGATTCTATCCTTACAAAGACCTAGTGGGACAGAACATTTTTAACAGTTTAGCTTCCATCTAGCCAAATACTGGTACATGTAGCACATCTGTGATACACAGTATGGTAGGGAGAAACTAATCTTTAATTCTGCTTTTTTTTCAACTCTCACCTAAACAATAAAAATAGATTGGATAATTTTGTTCTTGTTTTCTAGTAAGTGTTACTTTTTGGTTCTCAGATATCCTGTCTGGGTTCGCAGTAATCCAGATGTATTTATTATATCAAACAAAATAATCCATTAAAATTATTACAGTTGTTAAAATATTTCTACCCAATAGATTTGGTCAAAATTCCTTTTTTTCAAAAACACAAACCCAAAATGTTAGGCCTAAACTAAGTTGACAGCACCCTATAACTAAATTGTACATCATTTCAGGTATTCAAAGATCATAAGGCCAGAAAGGACTATTTTAACCATCTTGATTGACCTCTTTTAAATCTCAGGACACAGAACTTCTCTGAATTAATTCTTGTTTGAACTAGAACACGTGTTTTAGAAAAATAGTTAGCCTTGCATGCATGAATTTTCACTTAGAACAAGGTGGGGACTATGTGTACGGAGGATATCTCTTCACATAGAAAAAGCAATGGCTTTGCTGGTTTTGCATGTGAAAACCGAGTTTTGTCTGAAATTAGACAAAAACATGGTTATATTTAATGAAAAGGTACCAGTAAGCTTTATGTCAATAAAGAAAGCAAAGAGCAGACGTTTACTTTAAATGAATACCTCCCATTTGATGCCTGAATTGAAGACTTACTAGTCTGCCAGACAGTTGGTGGAGTCAACCAAGCCAAACACACCACATATTTAAAAGATATACAAATACAATGGATTAGTGGAATTTATAGTTTACCCCTAACCTCCCCTGTGGGGGTCACATTCTCAGAAAAAGGTGACATCACTGTGAAACTTTACCCTGCTTTAAGCTCCAAGCAACATGTCTCCTTATTTAAAGATCAGATTATCCTTCCTTCATTGTTTTGCATTTGATTTTGTTTCTTTTCTCCATTTTGGGGACGGGCAGCTTACTATTTTAAAAAGGTGATGGAGCATGTCAGGGTTTAAAGAGTGAAAGGAAAGAGATTGGTTTGGATTTTCTCCCCTTTCTTTGTGTGTCCTAAAGCTCAATATACTTAAAGTGGTGACTGCAGGTACATGGGCAGAAGAAACCTTTTGTGTTCTTATAAACCCCAACTTTCAGTTGGACTATAGAGGTAGTGACAAGACAGGAAATAGTCCTTTAGCCACTTTCCATTTCAATGGGTGGTTATCAACAATATTCCAAGGTTTAAAGATCATCATTTTAAGTACTGATAAAAAGTTTGAAGAACTTACAAACAGCACGATACAAGTACTTATAATGAATATAGATGTATGTGTTGTAAAGGAGGACAGAAGGTTGTGTGTAGTTTATATATGAGTTTATAATTTTCTGAATGCTGAATAATTTGTCAAAGTGGCAATAAATTTATGCATTTATGTGTAGAACAAATTGAAGTTATTAATACTTCATTTATAGCTTCAATTCTAGGTTCTGGAATTGAATGATCTAGAATTCTGGGTGTTCTAGATAAGTTATTTTAATAGCCCCTAATAAAGCTTCTGAACTTCAATAGTATCAGCAATCCATTATAATTTTGGAACTTTTTTTGTGTAATGCCACCTTTATCTATAATAATTTACTAAATAAATGGAATAGATTAATGTTCCATGAATCAAGTGTGTATCTCATGTTCATACATTTTAGGAATAAAATCAAATGTGGTACCTTTCCAATATTAAATTGACTATATTTTATATTTCTTGATATGGCAAATACAAAAGATATAGTAATCTCAAGTGAAAACATTAAAAAAAATGATAAAACAAATGCCTCAGGAAGATACTGACCAATCTGAGGGGAGGTCAGTATGCTGTATGAAAGTGTGAAATTAATAAGAAAAATAGTGTCATTTAAAAAACAATTGAAAGAATGAGATTACTATAGTATGTAACCATTTTGTTCTGTATTCTTATTAGAGGTGGACAAATACTGCAAAAATATTTCATGAAACATATCATATTTGATCATACACTTAACTGGATTTGGTACAGCCACACTTGTACTCCCTTTTGTGTTCATTTCCAGGCATTTTTGTACCTTTGACTATTACTGATACAAAAGTTTGCAGAAAGTAAATTTCAAGGGCATATGCATATGCTCAAGTATTTTAAATGAATATGCATTACTACCCTCATGCCAGAAGTGCTTGTACAATTATCCCTCTAGAGCCAACATCAGGGTTTAAACCAAGCACAATAAGTGCTAAAAGCAAACTCTTCTAGACCTTGAACCACATAAAGAACAACTTATGTGGCAGGTGTATTTGTTTTAGATTTTCTTAAGCTGAGTGAGCCACTAAACAGGACTGTATACTTTCACAGTCCTAGGATGCATTTGACCACAAGCCTGCTGCCATTGGGCGCGTGTAGATGAAACAAAATTTCCTGTTTACACCAACGCAACTGCGTTTGTGTTTGCACAACCTGGGATTCCCCGCCGCTTTAAAGTCCATTTAGCACCTTAAACTAACACTACTCAGAGATGTTTTAATTTGTGTTGCTTTCCAGTTACGCTGCTCCAACCGTGGATTTTGTTCATGCAAATAGCCAGAGACTCCAAAGACTTGTAATTAATCCCCTTCGCCATGAGGGAGTGCTGTGTTCTGGCCTCTAGCCAGGAGGTGCCACTGTGTGTTCTTTTGTACCCTCCTTCACTCCTCCTTCACAGCACACAATTCAGGCAGGTCGGGATGGGTCTGCTCAAACCTATTAGTATTAGTATTATTTTAAAATGGGGGACAGAAGTAATCCTTTAAGTTTCTACCCCCTCTTAATTATCCAGCGCCCCCCGCCATCTATAGTGTATGTCTTCCCACCCCCGTGCATGTACCCTCCTGTCCTCCTGCCCCACCCCTGACATGTACCCTCCACCTACGACCCCTGTGACCCTTGCACCCCCCATCATGCACTGCCACTGCAGTGGCCATAGCTCCCAGTGACAGCTGCAGCATCACCGTTGATTTTAGTGGTTCAGAACCACAGCTTCTATTTGCTGATAATCCAGTCAAGAAACAGAAACAATACCATATAACTTACATGACTAATAACAATTAATTAACACAACTCAAATACCAGATAGGAAACACTGGAAGAGAGCTATTAGCAATCAATCACTAGGTTACAACATTACAGTAAAATCTAATAATTGCAAGGTAATTTCAGGATCATGGCTCTTCCATGAATAAAATGACAACCAGCTGATCAGATCAGTCATTCACTGCAAATGATTCACTCAGTTTTAGTTTTTACCAGTGTATATGAAATTATCATTGCTGTATTTGAGACTTATAGGTTAACCACTCCTATGTTGTATTGAGTAAATGGAGATATACTGTACTCCCATGAGAGTTTATGTCCTAATCTGGATGTTGCTTCATGCTTCCTGCAACCTTTGAAGTTAAGAGGACTTGTGTTGTTGACTTCAATGGGCGTGCACCTTTCCTCTGCTAAGGGTTTTTTTTTTAAACTTGGGGAGGGGGAAAAAGAATCCTGTTTTATAAATCACAGCATGATATCTGAAATAGATTTTATATTTACAGATATTCCTTTTTCTTTTCTCATTCAGGCTTTTCAGTGAGTTCAGTACATATCTGAGGATACTCAAGGGTTAAATAATTCTTTTTATATTGCTTATGAACCCCAAAAGCAGCACTTATTTTACCACTTAACGCTCAACAGGAGTGCTGTGGAGCTGTCACAAAATGTTCAGGGGTTTAATTTACCCAGTTTTCTGAGTCTTCACTCTTCTATTTTGGGAAGACAGTTTGGGTTACTTTTGCCTGAGTATTCAAGCAACTATCCTCCTCTTTCAGTGTTTTAGAGTGTGGCAAGGAAGGCAAAAAATAAATATAACAAACTATTATTATAAAATTATAAAAATATATATATATCAGCTTCAGCTGGAGGACCAGAGATTTGTTACACTTGTTAAGGTATAAATGAGCTGCCCACTAGCTCATACCTTGTGTGATTACTCCAACCTGTAGAAATAACCGCTACAGAACAAAGTCCCAGCGTACTCAAGGACTGCCAAGTTTAGCCCTGTGAATTCATATTTTTTCCTTCTCATTCTCCTCTCCATTTTTCAGTGTACACGAGCATGAAAGAATTTAACTATTTGGCATGTTTAAGTTATGTGTGAGCATGTGGGCTAGGTGTGTATGTGGGCATGCACTCACACAAACAATACAGAGGAGCATTGAGGAGGATATTCTGATGAAGAATAACAGACTAATGAAGAATAGTCTTGTATTCCTCTACACACAGCCTAAAGGTGCATGAATGGAATCAGAAGACCCTGGTTTTACTGCTGAATCTGCTGTGGAATCTCTTGACAAGATCACTTATACCCTGTTTGAGTGCCTCAACTTTTGATATAAGTAGGAGTCAGTCATTGTCATCAACTAATGATTTCCATTGCAGCAGTGGGAGCTCAGCACCTTTGAAATTCTATCACTGGTTTCCCCACTGGTAAGATGGGATGACATCATAAAACAGGAAACAATACTTACCTCCCTCAATCGGTTGTTATATGTTTTAATATATTCATTTTAGAAAGGTTCATTGGTGCTATTAGATAAAATAAAAACCTATTATTATTATTATAGTATAAGGTGGATACTGTATTACACATGGATGTCAATTCTCTGGAGGTAGTTGGTAGCTGCCACCAAGGACAGGTGCATTCAGGTGTATCCAGGAAGCACACAGGCACGCTACAGACCTTTGTAAATTGTTTCCTGGACCCATTCCTGCAAGACTTACACAAGTGACGAACTCGTCCGCCTGCCATATTCCCATTGTTTGTCTTTGCAGAACCAGGTTCTGATGCTGACCATATGAGGCATTTGTGTTAATACAGTGGCACTGAGGATATTTTATATGAGTTGTCACATTCTGTGGTTAAATAACATCGTAGCAGTCTGGATTGTCTTCTAATTCTACCAAAACTATGTAAAGATTCTTTTTTTAACTTCTTCTCAAGAAAGCTTTTATATTTGTCAGGATGAGACCACCTCATTATATATCTCTGTGTTCCAATTGTACTGGCAATATTAACATTTATAATTTTTTGAAGTCATGTTTTGTGCCAATGCCCTTTTATATTTTGAATGCTAATGTCTTCATTGTTACATTTACATTTTAAAAGAATATGGACATTATGCTTACAATAGCTATTACTTACATTCCAAATTTCTGTATATCTACGGCAACTGGCTTTGCTGGATATCTCTGTTTTAAAGACTGTCTATTCTCTTTCTAATTCTGCTAAAAACATAATTCACTTTACTTCCAAACTTTGGTAGACATACGTTGTATAACAACTCATGCTTTACTATCACTTGTAAGTTTGTTGGCTCATTAATACAGTACTTATAGTGAAGGTGCACTACATATTGATCTAATTAAATGTTTTTGATTCAGGACAACAATAATAATAGGATTAATTATTGTAATTTGTGCAGCAGAAGCATATACATAAATAGGTAATTTTTCCCCCAATATTGCCAGTAGAAAATGAATTTCAGACATTAGGACCTGAGAGACCAGAAAGCTACAGCTGCTGAGTTAGTGTCCCTCCCATAGTTCTGGCCAGCAGCTCTGACATCCCTGCACAAAGTAATCACAGATCACAGCATTTAATCACTGAAAACAAGCACTCCAGAGGACAGCAGTGTCAATATCCCACTCTCTCATTATCTGTTTGGATTGCACATCCACACTGTCAGATAAACAGAGTGGAAAATTAAGATTAAAAATATGGTAATTTCATTTCAGGCAGCAGGCACCACTCACTGCCCCTATTATGCTATTGATTACCTCTGAATTCAATTTTTCTTTCAATGCAAACTTTAATCTGTTTGCTACCCAGCAATTCAACTCCCCAAGGGCTATTTGAGAGTAAGTAACCATTTAATCTGATGCTAACTGAAAAATCACCGTCCTTAATGAATTGTGTAAATCATTCAGCTCTAAAGCACCTTTGACTTCTATTTCATTTTTTATTTTCTACTCAATATAGGAAGGGATCGGCGTGTGAATAATTACAAAGTAGCAAGTATTTTTAAATAGAGCAAATATGATAAAAACCCTATTATAGTGGGGCATGTGTAATGAACAGTACTTTTTAATTTCAAAATAGCTATTCATTAAAAAAGAATGGAAGATTAAAAAGAGAGGCTCAAAGCTCAAGGTAAAAGTTGATAGACATTGTAATTACATGGTTAATTTCAAAGATTTATATGCTGTTATGATTTAAAAGGAATTTTTATGACCTGACATTTTCATTTGAGAAGATTTTTTATTTAAAATTAATCTTCTAGCTCCTATTCTTAATTATTTCTTGGCAAGCGATAAATGGGAATACAAAAAATGCCCTATATCAAATTTTAAGCAGAATAAATGCATGTGAATTTTTGAACAGCAATAAAGTGGCCCTACTTACCCTATTCGAATCACTTTGCACTGAAATTCCAGGCTAAAATAAATTCTTTGTATATGGAAATTATTGGCACTTTTAAGAATGCATCAAGGATACTGATCCATGTCATTATTTTTTATTTATCTGTTTGGCCATGGTATTCAACTTGAATTGCAGTTCAAGTTTGTGATCCAGCAGGGACTTTCTCTTCTTAAACGTTGACAGATTTTCTTCCCATTACAACAGGGCTTGCCAAGGAAGGACAACTAGGCTTAGCTTAGCTTTCTAAACTTTGACAGTAGAAAGGGAAGTCAAGAAGTGACTCACTCTAGAAAAATGCTCAGGTGGTTGTTTACAATTAGGATTTCAAAAGCTGCTTCCTGAAATCACTACGTAGGGCAAGTGAAAGAGAGGCAGCTTTGCCTGAGGGATCCTGTCCTGTTATGATACAATGACATGCACGCACACACATACACGGAGGTGTAGTTGTGTTTTGTTTTTCTCAAAGAGGGTGTGAGAGGTCGAGATCTGTTATTTAGCCAACTCCTTTTAGACTTTTTCACTTCAGACTGATGACATCGCCTTTTATCATGAATGAGCTGAACAAAGAGTAAGCCTGTTATTAAAGCAGGCCAGGACCTCTCTAATTATCATTTAATAGGCACTTGGAGAGCGCACACCACCAGCCTGAGCCTCCTCCACCTCTTTCTCCTGAGTCTACACAAGACTTGGAAGACTTTCTCCCTTGCTGTAGGAGCGGCAGCGGCAGCCAGGTGGTGCTTACTCAGCACGCTGGCTGAGAGGCAGAAGGCACTCATTAGTGACAGTGGGGCAGCACAAAACAGCAGGTTAGTAGTTACGCCTCTCACTAACGTGTTGCGTCTTTTTGGAAACTCATTAACAGTCCACAATACGTCTTCTGAACCCCATGCCCTTTTGAAAAGTTAGGACAAAACCACTATGATCTGGTGACAGGCTTTTCTGCACCATAACCAGGATCCCTGATGATTTTCTCTGATAAAAAAAAAAAAATCTCCAATTTTCAGATTAAAGAAAGTAACCCACAATTGATTAAAATGAAATGCCACTATCTATGTCTATGTCTATGTCTTAGTGGCATTTCATTTTAATCATGAAAAAATCTGGATTTGGGGTTACTTTTTTAAATCTGAAACTTGGGGATTTTTTTTTTTTAATCAGAGAAAACCAGGGTCCCTGGTAATCATCACCAGCCTTCTACTGTCTTCAGCTGGAGTTGAACTGAAATCAATGGAGCTTCACCAATTTACAGCAGCTGGGAATCTGGGCCTCAGGTTTTCAACACATCGACTTTCTTTGCAGCAGCAGTATTTTCTCTGTTTCATGAAGAGAAGCAGCAACTCAGACATCCTCCTCCTCCAGCCTACGTATGTAACACTATGTATAAGCACAGCAGGTTGGATTGCAACCAGTCTTGGGTATGCACAGAAGAAAGGAAGACATGGCTGCAAGAAACTTCTTCCTTGTTCTTTTGTGCAGGGCCCTACCACATCTAACCTATTCAAGAGCAAATGTGTTGTTCTCTGTACTCAGGCTGCCAAAGCCAGCTGAGCACAGGGTTAAGAGAACATGTTGCATCTATTGCAGAAATAGCAGAAGACCTCAAGAAGAATTTTGTCTCTAGCAGGCATACTGTGTCTGTAAAAGCCAGATCTAACCATGAAATATCAAGCACATGATATATAAAACACATTACCAGGTCAGTACATACAGTCTGTGTGCATGCACATCTTAATGTATGCCCATACACACTATATACTCATACACATGTGCATACTTGTGTATGACATGGGGGGCAGGGAGGAAGTGATAAGCACATGAGAAATGACAGAGCCCTGTGACAAACTGGATTTTCATGCCCTTTAGATATGTTCACCTGTATTCTCTACCTCTCTTCTTCCTCTGCAGTAAGTTACTTCTAAGATTCCTAACCTAAGAAATGTCAAACAGCTGCTATTTTTAAAAAATCCTACTAGATAAATGTTTCTTTTGTTCCTACTATGGTCCTAATTCTGCAGATATATATACTTGGAAATAACTTAATAGACACAACTAGTCTTACAACAAGTTCACTGAGACTGACTCAACACTCAGTGGCACTCCTTTTGACCTCGGGGCCATTCAGTCAGAAACAATGCGACTCAAGTTCCTCAAAGGCTTACAAATTTTTAGGGTTGAGGATTAATATGGAATCACTCTCACCTCTCCAAATTACTCTGGTCCAAGGTCCAAGATAGAGCAGGCCCAGGGCCAGTGACAGCCTTAAAGTTTGCTGTTGCACAAATGCTTACGATTAGAAATGGTAGCTTCACAGAAATGAAGAAGAGATCTGACTCCCACAAATTACATAAGTTCCTTAGAAAATCCTGAAATTTTTACACCATAAAATTGTGACTGTATGATTCACAGAAAAAAAAAAAATCACTTAATTTTAGTGTTTTTTACTGTGATGAGTTATACTCCTCTATTTTGCTTCAGATACTGTATAGAGCCAAATTCAATGAGACTTCACAGGAATAAAATTATTCAAGGGTGCAAATATTTATAGGCCTCCAGGTCAATTGTGATGCTGCTGTTACATACACTTCAGCTGCCTGGGGCACCCAGCTGCCTGGTTCTGCCTTTCTTCACTGGCATTTGTTTGGGATGATATGCATAACCTGTGGGTTGTGACCCAAGTGGATAATTATACCACACCACACCACACCATCATGTGTTTTGCATTCTTCCTTTGTGCACATGTACATGCATTTTAATAATATCTAGCACTTCAATAATATTTTATAATGAACTGATCACAAAGCACTTTAAAACATAGGCAAACATTTCAATTTATAATATATATATCCTGCAGTTACATGAGAACTGAATTGAATTAATGAATTCACATTTGAATCAAGTTTATTGAATATGACTTTTTCACTCATCTAGCATAGAATCTATGTTAACATGACCACTAAAGATGCATAGTTTGGACACACCAAAAACCCAGATCAATAAAACTCAAGAGACTGTAAGAAAAAATTAAGCGCTTAAAAGATTTAGATGGCTATTTAGAAGTCCCATTTTCCAACACCACTTAAACACTCAAGAGCTTAACTTTCATTGGAAGTCAATAGGACTTTGGTTCCTAAGCCACTTCTGAAAATAGGACTTAGACTTCCAAAAACCTAGATGATTTAATATTATATATATATACAGAGATATATATATATATATATATCAAATATATATAGATATATATATTCATTCAATCTGAAAAACTGGATTTAACCCAAATAAAATTCTGTCCCTTTGCTCACACTATTCTCATAAACACACACTATAAAATACATGAACTTAGTACAATTGTAGAAAGCCATATACATACACAAGCAGATACATAAAAATACAGACTTCATATGAGACAGATATATACACATCTAATACATATGCACATGCACACATTAAAGATATCATATGCTGTAAATATACATATATAGATGTCTGTCTATTTACTATCATACCTGATGTGGAGGTGGTTGAACACACATTAAATATACACATTAATGTATTATGCAGTCTAATGTATAGCCCATACATGTATTAAAAGCTAGAAGAAATTTTGTGAATGGAAAATGAAGCTCATCACTTCAATGTGTTTAACATTATATGTTATCTTGAAAGAAGCCCCACTGCGGGGGGAAGTTTAGGGTTTTAATCAGCTTTGGCAAATCCACAAGGAGACCTGTTTTGCTAGTAGAGGGAAACACGTTGCTGAACAGCCCCTGCAAGCTATTTCTTCTTCTCTGGATTGTGTGTGGGGTAAACGGTGCTTTTGAAAAGCAGATGCTTCTTCCAGCAGGGTTTGTTTCTTTGTCGCTTGGATTTCATGCCTCCTTCATCACCCCTTTGCTTACCTGTCCTGCTGCTGCTGCTACTTTTCTGAGTGTCCAGAAATATGATTAGATTTATGCTTTCCGTGTATATCTAATCACCATCTGATTTAGCAAAGTAGCAAAGCTTGTCTAGGAAAGAAGCAGCGAGATCCTCTGAGCAAAGCCTTTAGCAAACTGTGATCACTCAGCAGCAGCAACAGCAGCAGCAGCAGCTTGCAGTTTTGCATATTTTTTTTCCTGTGCTCCCCCCATAGTATTATATGGCTGGCAAATTTGTTATAAAACTAGATATAACTAAGGCTACTGAATGCCATAAATCCACTCAGTCTCCACCCCTTCCCCCATACAAAATATTGATTTTCACAACGTTCTTTTGCAGTAACTTTTAGCAACTTAAACAAAATGCATGTTCCTAACAAAAATTCAGGACAAGTTATTCTGCATGTTGTTTAAGTTTTGATCACACGAGTGTGATGACAGTAGGCACACAGTGACAGCTGTGTGTGCATTTCAGCATGGCAACCACACATACAACCTCTGTATGCATGGTCCTTGCACAGATTTTGAGACTAGCTGAAAATGTGTCCCTTCCACACTGAAAATCCATTAAATGAATTTCCTTCCTTAAATTATCCCTTGTTCCTATGTATTGCACATTATATAGTATAAAATATTTTTGTACTATATGCTCCTCTTATATCAGCGGGTTCAGAGATCCCCCACTAATAATAAGAGGTATATGAAAACTCTCATCTTAGTGTAAATCATATTTATATAAACTGCAAAGAGGCAACCTTTTTCACCGAAAATCTGCATACTGTAATTTTTTTGTTAGCTTGGGAAAGCTACTCTGTTTTCTACCTTGTTCGTGTCTTATTTCAGTTTATCAGACTATCTCTATAACATGGAGTATGGCATGTGCGTATGTGTACCGGTACATGTATGCATGTAGGTTTTACATGTTTCAAAATCTTATGGAAGCATAAGGATAGTACTTAACCCAGGACAGGGTGCTGGTCATTTTTTCTGGTGTATGGTGGATGAAAGAAATTTACATATTTAGTGAAAATTTTTAATGAATGTTATTTACCTTATTGGCTGTGATAACTGTCTTGGAGCTGTTATGAGCCATCATGTCAATGAGCACTGAGGGATTTTTAAACCCACTAATTGCTCAGATGCCATACATATGCACTGAAGGGGATTATGCTCAGCTCAATGCATGGAGCTAGCTTCAGTCACACAAATCCAAGTTTGGAGTGTACCTCTTAGCTGATCTTTACCCTGAGAAATCTATAGGAGTGGGGAGGATTCCTCAACAAATACAAGGGCATATCTGCATAAGTGCACTTCTAAATGAAAAAGAAAGGTGGGATAATTTTAATTTCTCTCAAAATTTTCTGAAAATCATTTGTAGACATCGTCATGTAAGAGCTGGGACATGTTCAATTGTAGGAGATCACAGAAAAAAGAAAAAAAATGACACTTTCTAATAATTTAAAAATCCCTGAATGGACTTCTACAACATTTAATTACAAATATATAATTTGTGGGCAGGGGCTTTGTAGTTTGAGTTTTAATAGAATAAACATCTTTTATAGCTATTATAGATCTCTGAAAAATTCATTCGAAATGGACACCTTTATAAACCTTTACCTGTAATACAATGAACATCACTCTTAACAAATACAAAAACTATACTGAAATGTCTTTATGCAGATGTAAAACCAGCATATGATCTCAGTCAGATTCCAGCCCTCTGTTCTGTACTTATCCCATCCACTTGTCAAAGCCTCAGTGTAAGGGTTGATCCTACCATATGTATAGCACAATTTCAGCCATCAGCTATTAATATGATCATAACTTTTTTCTTGCAACAGGAGTGTCATGCTCTTAAATGGAGCAAAAATAATCATATCTATCGAGAAATATTTATAAGCTGGTGTTCTCCCATCCTCTTTTTAAAAATCTTTGTCATACAATGACATCAAATAGAAATCATCATATTTTCCACAATTATCCAAGCCCTGAAGGCTGGAAATAGAGGAAAAACAAAGTTTGATAATATCATATCAAAATCTGTTATTGGGGTGAGTTGGCTTCATTTCAATTTAAAATGAGTTTCACAGTTCCGTGGTGATAAAAGTTCTGTCTCATGGAAAACATGGATGTAAGGATTAGGAAGGTTAGAAATGTATGAATGGTAATGGCTGTCTCCATAATGGTAAGGAAGAGTGTTGGGAAATGATGGCAAAGGAAAAAATTGCGTAGTGGAGATTTCTATAAGTAAGACCTAAAGAGGCAGTCAAAGATTGACACCATCCAGAATCCAGAGAGAAGGCTGGAAAATTTACCAGAGCTCTTTCTAGGAAGAAGCACAAAAGGATTGTGATCTCTATAGCCTCTAGAGTAGCAATCCTCAACCCGGGTGCAGCTCTCATATCATAAGACCAATGGAACGCTGAGTTAAACTGAAAACACCACATTTAAGCTGCTAAAAAGAAATAGTTTATTACAAAAGGCATGATTAACCTATTGATTCATTGTCACAGATACCACTGAGGCCAAGATATTATGATTCAAAAAGGACTGGCTGCTTATATAATGAGGCCATCCATCAATGTTACATTAAATGGGATAAAACTTGTATGATAATGTCCACCAGTTAGGGACTAGAGAAGAAACTTTTTGCAATTCTCCATGATGGAGCTTTTACATCTTCCTCTGACACATCCAATAGTGGCTATTGTTGGTGGCTGGATACTGGATGCCTCATGAAGGATCCAGTGTGGCTGTTCCTATGAGCATTTTCTTTACTACAAGGCAAATTCTAAACATCATTGCTTAATACGTGTTTTGTTATGGCCCTTCCTACTCAGCTCCTTTGGCATAGTTGCCCAATTTGGGTGATGGATGAAGAGTGCCTCCCATCTCAGCCTAGCCACTGGTTCAGGTACTCTTCTGGAAGGTGAGAGATTTAGATTTGCACTTCCTCAGGGTGAGGAGAGCACTGAGCTATGTCTCTAACTTCCTGGAAGCATGCTTTTCTAACCATTAGGATATTATTTAAAATGTGGATTCTCCTGCCACCTGATTCTGTGGATGTGTAAGATGTGCTCTGAGAACAGCTACCAAATTAGTCCCTTTGACTGGCTAAGAAGAAGAACCCTTAGTTCTGGATCTCAATTGAGCTTGAGTTGGTGGAGACCTCTAGGCACCTAGTTAAGTAAAGTGGATGAAGTTAAGTTCATGAAGTGGTGTTAATGCTGATTTGAACCTTTGATGCCTTAATTCCACTTAAGTTCTCCTTCAGTCACTTTTTTTTGCATGCAACCCAAAAACCACAAAGGGACTTGGGCAAATAAAGATCTCTCTGAATACTAAGGTCCAAACATTTAGGTGCAAATCTGTTAATGTCTTGATGACACCAAGATGCTCTGGTTCAGGGGTGGGGAAAATGGTGGACCAGGCCAGTAGCCAGACTCCATCTCCCAGCAGCCCCTGCCTGCCTCACTGTGGCTGATTTCCATAGAGACTCCAGGAGCAGCTGGCCATGACAGCACAGTGCCAGGTCTTCCATGAACACCAACCTAAGCAGTGCTGGCAGGGCGCACAGCTGGGGAAGGAGCTGCTCTAGGGCCAGGATCTTGCAGCAGTGACAGCACAAGCCAGAGCTGAGGCAGACCTGCAGTCCACTGCCTGCACACCCTGGGTAGGGGCGTGCAGGCGGTGGATCACAGCTCTGCCCTGGCTCTGGACCATGCTGCCACTGCTGTAAAATCCCAGGCCTAGCCCTGTCCCCAGTCCCAGTATAGCTCCCCACCCAGCCACACACACTGTCTGTGCCACTTGGGCTGTTGTACATGGAAACCCTGATCTCAAGCAGTCACAGCCCCACCTCTCTCATGATCTCCATGCAAATCAGCTGCAGCAAGGTGGGCAGGGGTTGCTGGGAAATGGAGTCTCCTCCTGCTCAATTCATGCAGAAGCTCCAGCAAGATTCTCCAACAAGGTGTTCTGCTCATCTGACCCTCAGGGCCCAGTCCGCTAGGGGCTATCAGAGCATATGCAACCTGCACAAAAGATAATAGGGCCGGGGTGGGCAATTATTTCAGGCGGAGGGCCGCTTACTAAGTTTTGGCAAGCCATTGAGGGCTGCATGACAGGCAGCCAGGGGCAGATAAATATTAATTTTCTAAATTTTTAAGGGCCCCACGAGCCAGATAGAATGGCCTAGGAGGCTGCATGCGTCCCATGGGCCACATTTTGCCCACCCCTGCAATAGGGGATACCACTTACTGCACGTCTGTCCCCAGCTTACCAGCTAGGTAGATCATCCTTCTCTACAGTGGTATACCCTGGTTTGAATCCCAAGTCTGTCAATTTAGATCAAACCCTAGAAAAAATCCTAACCATGAGGCTCTTGGGCATTCTGAAGATGGTCTGCCTGTTGACGCTTATCTACTTTGCATAAATAATATACATCGGGCTGGAGAGAGAATGGCTCTGTAGAGGCTAAGAAACTTACCTCAGAAGTTTGAAAGTCAGGTTGCAAGTCCCTGTTCTAATTAAGAGTCAATTATTTATGCAAAGTGCAATAAATCCAAGAGAAGAACTTAAGAAAGTCTCCATACAGAGTATCCAAGAGCCTGGTGACTGGAGAATCCTTTGGGAGTATAAGTCACTGCTCCAAATGAGTGGGGTAAGGATTTAAAGACAGGTCTCCTATCTGAGCACTTATCTGAGCTATTTGGCATTGGGGGTTGTGTGTGTATGTGCTTGCATATCCCTACCACCACCACTCCAGAAGAAAATTCCACCAATGTACAGGTTTCCCTCACTTTATGCAGGTTCTGTATGTATGAATATGCTCTTATGTGATGACTCTTTTTATACTAAAAATGTATTATATGCAAGGTAAATTCACTATTATGCGATTGGTGTGGTAGAAGCCTGCAGTCAGCTGCTTTGTGCAGTGCACTGTGGGAGTGACGTGCACCAAAATATAGTCTCCTGTGTGCATCTGTGCTCCTCGCTCATTGTCTGCAACACATGTTTCTGTAGTTGCCATGCCCATTATGATAGTGCCCTGTATTGTGTGTACTGTCTGCTGTTGGAGAGTACTAAAATTGTCTTGTAAAAGTGGTAGAAATGGGTCTGGGGGTCAGTACAGTTGAGGTCTTGGAATATATCCCTATTTGTTACATTTTAAAGTGGGTTCCCTTTATGTAAATTCAAGTTATGCACCATTTTCCAGGAATACATGTACTGCATAAAGCAAGGAAACTTGTACCCAGAGCAGAGATAGGTATCCACCTTTGAGGAGAGGTGCTTAAGGCCTTGCCCCTCTCCTCAGTATGCCTTACTTGGAGCACCTTTGGTAGCTCCAAACTCATTGTGCTGGTTTCTGTGAAGCTTATTGTCAGTCACTGAACTCTCCTCACACTTTGTATCAGGAGCTTGGTGTCCAGTGGGTGTCTGGGTCCCTCTGTGGATCAAGCCCAAGTTACAGACTTACAACAATATATCAATCACCAGGAAAATAAATTAAAAACCTAACAAGTTAGTTAGCTGAAGATCCTTACCTAGAATCTTCACACTAATAGATTTTTTTCACCACATTAAAGTATGCCAATCTTAAATAGACGCTCAGAAAATAAAGAATTGTAGATCTAGGAAGTGACCTCAAGGTTCATTTAATCCAGTCCCTGCAGGATTTACTATTCCTCAATTATCTCCAAGAGATGCCTATCCAGCCTCTTCTTGAAAACCTCTAGCAAAGACAATTCCACAACTTCCCTAGGCTGTTTGTTTTATTGTCCTAGTGTTCTTACAGTTAGCAACTTTTCTCTGAGATTTGATCTAAATTTGCAATGCTATCATTTCAAGCCATGGCCCCATCTCCTGCTCTCTGTAGCAAGGGAGAACAATGTTCTCCATTTTCTTTATGGTAATCTTTCAAATATTTTAAATCAAATGACTGGAAAATCAGAAGAGGCAAAGCATAGTGCGGAACCAGAAAGAAATGACTAAGTGACCATTGTAATAGAGTAGAATTTGAAATGGAGAGAGACACATCCTATATAAATAACCCAAACAGGGTGCAAATCTAAGAAATACTTTTCTAAACAGAAATTAAAAATAAAAGGCTTACCTATAACTAAAATGTTGAGAAATTTTTTTTGTAAACACAGGAGGATAGAAAAAAATGGCTTACCATCATGCTACTGAGGAATCTGCCATTGGATCAGAAAAACACCGCCACAATGATACATGAACTCCAAGTGTTACAACTCTACTAGAGTCTATTCAGGACATATGTTTGATATATTGTATTTACCTATGACAGACCTGAGAGTTAAGATCTCTTTTTTATGTATGATGTTAGCAAAACTTGTATAGCTTGTCATGTCACTGAAGAATTTTTAATTACAATGAAATGTGTCTACATGGGGTGAGCCAGAGATTTTATGACTAGCTGCTATAGAGGGAAAATGGCCAGTCCAGAATTTTCAAGAGCAGTTCAAGGACTGAACTAGAAGTTACCGATTCAGGAGACATACAAAAAGCAGACTGAGATTGTAATGTATTTACTAAACAATAACATTCGGACTAAAAGTTAGCCTCTTCAAGTTGAGGAAATTACCAGCCTTGCAGTATCCAGCAGCAATCAAAATATAATAGACAATTTCAAACAACACATTCAACACAAACAGTGGGTTTTAGTCGATTACAGATAGAAGCAGATTCACTGACTAGGTTAAATATGTAATCTGTTTTCTCCCTTTAAATTATGGGCCAGATTGTGTTTTGATGAAAAGTAATGTCTCTGTTGAAGTAAATAGAAGTGTAACTATTTAACTGGGGGGGGGGAGATCTGACACTACATTATAAAAAATATATCCTCTTTGATAGCACTTAGCAATTAAAAATGCCTAATGATTTGCCTTGTCTGCCTATGTCCTTAGACCAAACTGGCTACAACCAACAACTCTATATACAGTAAAAGCTCTGTTAACCAGCACCTTACAAGCCGGCATGTTCTGTTAACCAGCATGAAAGCTTGTAAGGTAAAGTGAAACTGGAAGTGCCCACCGTGGCACTTCCAGTTTTGCCGAGCCCCCAGAGCCCGGGGCAAAGCAGCCTGTGCTGCTGAGCCCCCATGGCCCAGGTCGCATGGGGCCCAACTCCCTGTCCCTCAGGGCCCACTGGAGGGGCAGCAATATGGCAGGAGGGGCGGTGATGCGTGGGAGGGGTGGCGATACCCTGGATGTAGCAGGAGAAGCAGCGGCCCAAACAGCCAAACACGCCTGTTTGGGTCTCTCAAATAACCGGCATATTTTGTTATCCAGCACCCTGCATTCCCCATGGGTGCCAAATAACACAGCTTTTACTGTATACTTATGTACATATTGGAAGTTGTTTTGCCTACGAGGTATAATCAAACCAGGAGAATCCAGTGAAGAATCCACTGTAAGTGTCTGGCTTGTTATGGAATGAACTGGAGTTTGATACACTATGTAGAATTTCAGCTACCTAAATAACACAGTTATCTTCTCTTTCATCACAGTTAATATGATTTATTTAAGAATATGTATAAAACTTTAGCCAAATCATTCCTTGCTCACAATAAGTGTCTATTGCTCTTCTTTATCATCAACCTCTGGAATGCTTCAAAAAATAGAGTGCTGTTTTAAATGTTATTGTTCAGTGTCACAAACTCTGTCAAACGAAGAAAACTAGGAATGCAAAGAAGGAACATATTTATTGAAAAGATCAGTTTCCATTGTGTATTTTCCAAGCTGTATTGGCTCAAAAGTTTGCTATATATTATTCAGAACCAGTGCAGCTTTATCAGCATCATTCCGTTCTGGCTCATGTGCCTGCCCTGGCTGGGCAAGCAACAGGAGGGCATGGGGAGGCGTGTGCCCCCAGATTAGGGAGGGGCAGGCGGCAGAGCAGAGGCTATGGGGGGCTGCAGCCACCTGAAAATTTGCTGTAGCTCCCACATAGCCCCCACCACCCACTCAGAGTGCAGCCCGGTGCAGTCCCAGCCCATGTAGATCTGGGGGCACATGCCCCCCCATTCTTTCCCAGCAAGTGGCAGCAGCACTGGGAGCAGGGGCTATGGCCTCTCACAGCTCACTCAACCAGGGCGGGTGTGGAATGGAGCTGCAACTCATCTGTGGGGGAGAAGGGGGCAGCTCCTGCTGCTGCATGCTGCTCACTCGGAGGCAGTGCAGGGGCTCAGTCCCGCACCTGCCTATCCTGCCCTACCCCAGCTGGGTGAACAGGGGGAGGGCATAACCCCCACTCCCAGCTCAGCCTGCTGCAGCCCTGGCCTTGCCCTGTGCAGATCCGGGGTCACATGCCCCCCCCCCCCCCAGTGCCTTCCTGGATGAGCAGTGGGAGCAGCCGCTGCAGCCACCAGAAGAGCTGCACCCACAGCAGGAGCCACGACCCCCCCTCCCTGCGGCTCCATCCCATGCCCACCCCACACCAGCTGGGCAGCACTTCCCCCAGCCCCTCCCTCACTGCAGGGGCCTGTCATATGCCCACACCATGGCCCTTTCTTCTCTCCTTCCACCACAACAGATTTACCAGCTGGATGCAGCTGTATCCAGTATCATAAAAGAACCAATCCCCCATTTATAACATTGTTCCTATAGGAAAATTGGTTCTGACTTACGACATTCTGACTTAAGACAGTTTTCAGGAAACAGTTGTGTCGTAAGTCTGAGGACTGCCTGTATTTGGCTTGATGTACATAAATAAATTACTGGTTTTCCCCCCTTGCTTTTGTAATCCGATAGACTACATACTATAAAATTTATCTCAGAAAGCTTTCTTGCTTAACAGTACATGAGTTATCATATTTCAATTCTGCTCTGAACAATTTCAGTGCTGAAAAAGCTATCAAGTAGCAAAGGAAGTTACTACAATACTCATTTTAGATACCAACCACCTTGGTGTAGACAGGTAGTAAAGTAATTTTCATTACAGTCTTTTACAGCCATCTGCCTTGAAACTTCAGTCAGCCTGAAAACTTCCATTCCACATGGTGAGATGTTCTTCTAATTAGCCAAGGAATGCTAGCGAGTGAAAGAACCACCCTGGTATTTAAGGAGCCTGCACTCTCCTCTTCAATATTTCATCAGACAGCATGCTCAGCTGCTCAGTTTTTTGGTGGGAATCACTGACAGGGCCTGAGGGATGTTAATCTAATTTCAGTTTAGTAAAATTGCACTGAACCATTTCTGGGCCTCCCTTCTCAATGGCATATAGGTACATAGACATTCTTGTTGTTGCCATTTCCTTAGATCACCAGTGGAGGAACTCTCTCTATGTCTTCAGCAGGGTTGGCATCTGCATCAATTTAGCACGTAGGAAGGATTTTTAATACTCCCAATGTGAGATGGCAGCCTCTGCTGATCCTGTATCCAGCTTCATCTTCAGCCTCTCTCCCACTACCCAGGGTGTTAACCAGATTATATTTCTATCAATCTTGTGCAAGCTGAATATTTCTAAACTGGCTCCCCCAGTCTCACAGTCTGAATCGCTATCTTTATCCACAGCATGCATATTTTTATTTAGTCTCCCATCCTTCAAGAATGATTTTTCTTTACCCTTCCCTAAGCAGCAAACTCTTTGGATGTGCCCTTTTTTATTACACCTACTCAAACCCTAACCTTTAAATCTACATTCAGAAGGGTTATGGAAAGCTTGCCTAGAATGGTAACATGTTTCTGCCTGCTTAGAATTCTTCCACTTACTGTTTGGTGGTGTGATTATTTTATGCTGCTTGCCTTCTGTCTTAACACTAGGCTGAAACTCTATTGCATCTCTTACTGCAGTTTCCATAGACACAGCAGTTTCAATGGCACAGTAAAATTTGAGGTCTGCCTTAGTCAAAATCCTTGGCTGTATATTTTCAGGATAGATTCCATATCCTAATCTGTCTTTCAATGCATCATTCAAACGATCATGAAACTGGCAGTTTTCTGACAATTACCTTAATTCTTCAAGGGTGCAGGAGAGGAAACAGATTTGCCCTCCCGTTGATTCCATTTATGAAACCTGAGCCTTTATAACTAGTGGCATAGGTGATAAAGGTTCTTGCAGAGTTTTTATAATTTTGCCATTATTTTATCAGCTGCCTTTCTCTGGAGCAGACAAACTGAGCATGAGATGGCATGGTTTATTCTTTCCCCTTCCACTAAATTTTCACTGAGCATCAACTCTTTTTTCTGGCTCTATATCATTAACTTAAAAATATTACCCTTGCTATATATGTTGTCCTGCTATCTACACAGCGACTGCAGGTACTGGTTTTCTCATGTAACCTGTCGTTTTCCCCATAAGACTATTTACAAGTTATAATATTTGCACTTGAGGCCCAGGTGCAGTTAAGCTGGAAAATAAATGGATAATCTTTCCTGCTTTCTTTCTTTCTGTCTCTGTCTCCGCAAAGGTAAAAATTCCTCATCGACATATCTTCTGTCTTTGCTAAGCAGGAAGTAGACATTTAAATACAAGCAAGCAATATAAACCTGATAGGGGAGAAACAGGTTTTTCTTTACTACAAAAACCTGAAATACAACAGCCATGTCACAGCAATAGATTTAAAACAACCAGTAGCTGAGGTAATGAACATCAGTGATTGCTACTATACCTTACAGCAATGAAACCAGCCAAACCTTGTTCAGCATTTTGCCTAAAGGTGGGGAGGAATAAGCATTATGGATTTTATTCAATAATGGAAGAGTCTTATTTATGTGGAGCAATGGGATAAGAGAAGACATTTCAGGGACTGTCCAGGTAAATGCAATTTGTTAATTCAGGGCTGTCCAACTTCTAAGTGGTCATGGGCTGAACACCTCATAGGCTGTACCAGCAGAGGCTGCATGCCCAGGGGATACACCAGGGTAAGTCATAACCCCCCTGAGCTGCATACCATGTGGGCCTCCCCGCACCGCACCATGTACCTGCAAAGCAGTTCCATGCCTCCCTTCCCACTGCTTTACCACATGCCTGCATACTCCTCCCACTGGGCGCCACAGCTTAACCCTGGTGAACCACATGTGGCCTGTAGGCCTCCAGTTGGACAGCCCTGCATTAAATGAAAATGAAATACATAAGATCAGATTTACTACACATTTTAATTCTGGAATCATTATGAGGGAGCAGGATATTATTCAACAGTTTCAACAAAATCTGAAACATCTCCAAACATCTCCTGTAGAGTTTCTCCAAATTATTCTATAAAATGCTTGGGGAATAAGGACAATGGCCCCTCCCTCAAAACCACCAGTTCATTAAGCTTGACAGTAAGCCCTTTCTGTCCCCCACTGGCTCCAGAAATGTTGGCCTCCAACCATATCAACCCTTTAACCATCTGTCAGCCTGGTTTCAGTTTGCTGTCCTGTCAAGAATTCCACCTAGACTCCTCTTTAGCAGGTTTCCATGTCATGGAGGAGCTGTGTTTAGTTGCCTTCTCTCTCCACCCAAAGGGTCTCAAGGAGGATGATGCATATCCCCCCAGGCTTCTCCCTTCTCAGCTATAGATGCCTAGGCACTGGCAATCTAGGAAGGTTTTGGAAAATGTTGGAGACAACTTCCTGGTATAAGTGTTGGAGGGACCAACTAGGGGCTGTGCTCTTCCTAACCTGTTGCTCACAAACAGGGAATAATTTGTGGGGGGTGTAGAAGTGGATGGCAACTTGAGCCACAGTGACCACGAGATGATCGAGTTCAGGATCCTGACAAAAGGAAGAAAGGAGAGCAGCAGAGTATGGACCCTGGACTTCAGAAAAGCACTTTTACTCACTCAGGGAACCGATGGGCAGGATCCCCTGGGAAGCCAGTCTGAGGGCAAAAGGAATCCAGGAGAACTGTTTGCATTTTAAATAAATCTTACTGAGGGCCCAGGAAAAAGACATCCTGATGTGTAGGAAGAATAACAAATATGGCAAGTGACCAGCTTGGCTTAGCAGAGAACTCTTCAGAGAGCTTAAACACAAAAAAGAAGTTTACAAGTGGAAGACTAATGACTAGGGAGGAGTATAACAATATTGCTTGGACATGCCGGCATGAAATCAGGAAGGCCAAAGTACAATAGAGGTTGCAGTTAGCAAGGGATGTGAAGGGTAACATGAAGGGTTTCTACAAGTATGCTAGCAATAAGAGGAAGGCCTGAGAAAGTGTGGCTTCCTTACTGAATGGGGGAGACAACCTAATGACAGATGAGGAAGAGGCTCAAGTAGTCAATGCTTTTTACCTCAGTCTTCACAGGCAAGGTCAGCTCCCAAACTACTGCATTGGACATCATTTATTAGTTGGTCTAATAAAAGATATCAGGTTCACCCAAAGAGCCTTTTCTGCCTATGTCCTTAGGCTAACACGGCTACAACCAATACCCGTAACCTACCTGATTGCCTTCTATGATGAGGCTCTGAGGATGCAGGGAAAGCAGTAGATGTGATATACAGTCTCCCATAGCATTCTTGCAAGCAAGCTAAGGAAGAATGGGTTGGACGAATGGACTGTAGCATAGATAGAAAGCTAGCTCGATTGTTCGGCTTAATGGGTAGCGACCAATGGCTCGAGGTCTAGTTGGCAGCCAATATCAAGCAGAGTGCCCCACGGGTCGCTCCTGGGGCCAGTTTTGTTCAGTATCTTCATTAACAAACTGGAAGATGGGATGGAGTGAATCCTTAGCAAGTTTGCAGATGACACCAAGCTGGGGAGAGTAACAGATATACTGGATGGTAGGACTACAATTCAGAGTGACCTAGACAAATTGGAGGATTGGGACAAAAGAAATCTCATGAGGTTCAACAAAGACAAGTGCAAAGTCCTGCACTTAGGACAGTAGAATGTACCGCTACAGGCTGGGGACCAACTGACTAAGCAACAGCTCTGCAGAAAAGAACCTGGGGGTTACAGTGGACAATAAATTGGATATGAGTCAACAGTGTGACCTTGTTGCCAAGAAAGCTAACAGCATACTGGGCTGCATTAGTAAATGGTTAGGGGGTTGGGACATATGACTTATGAGGAGAGGCTGAGGGAACTGGGCTCACTTAGTCTGCAAAAGAGAAGACTGAGGGGGGATTGAATAGCAACTTTCAACTGCCTGAAGGGTGGTTCCAAAGAGGATGGAGCTAAACTGTTCTCAGTGGTGGCAGATGACAGAACAAGGAGCAATGGTCTCAAGTTGCAACAAGGGAGATTTAGGTTGGATATTAGTAAAAACTTCCTCACTGGGAAGGTGGTGAAACACTGGAAAGGGTTATTTTGAGAGGTGGTGGACTCTCCATCTTTGGAGGTTTTTAAGGCCCGGTTGGATTAAGCCCTGGCTGGAATGATCTAGTTGGGGATGGTCCTGCTTGGAGCAGGGGGTTGGATAGGATGACCTCCTGAGGTCCCTTCCAACCCTCATTTTCTATGATTCTATGATTGACAAGTAGAGCCAGAAGCCCATTGGATGTTATTGTAGTGGGAGAAGAAGCAAAAGGGAATTTCTGTATGAAACTGAGCAGGAACACATGAAGGCTTTCCTGGGCAGGTGTGCTGTTTGTGTGAGGATTATCATTTAGATCAGTGATCATGCACAGGGTCCTTATTTTAGGAGGAAAGCAGGAGCATCTGAAGAACACCTGGGAGTACTGTGCTTTGCCAGGAAATATTTGTAAATTCTTTCTTTCAATGTTGTCTGACTTAAGAAATGCAATGTTAAATTTAATGGGCTTTCCTCACAGGAAACACTGGGCTGGCCAAAGCACTACTGATGCTTCTTGTTATGCCCCATCCCTGCATCTTCCTGTGCCTAATCCCTGCCCCCCACCCTCCCATCACTCTTCTACCCTCTGGATACCAACACTTCTGCTTATGACAACGGACCTGGCAATGATACTTGCCATATTTTATCTCTTCCTGTTTACTTCCTTTTCCTCCATTATTTGTTATTATTGTTTTAGAAAAAACCCCCCATCAAGGATAATATGATTTATAGTGGTTGCACATTGGCCAAGAAGAACTTGGCACTCAGGGGTTGTTGACATTTTGTGAGATAAACAGCATCCTAGATGTACAAGCTAATCCAATGATTCAGCTGGACTAATGATGGCCTAACAAAAGGGAGATGATGTAGGAAAAGTCAGTCCACCATGCAGACTGAAGTAGTTGGCATAATGAAGAAGGGTTGAAAAGCAATAAAAAAACAAAAGTAGTACTATGAAGGCATTGTTGCAGCATAAGATACTCTCTGGACAGTGGTTTTAGATCTCCAGGGAGCAATGTGGTAACTATGTCATCCCCAGAAAGGTTACAACATACTTTTTCACTGAGGCCACTTAAGGAGGTGGTATCCCACCCCATTTGCAAAGACTAGTGCAAGCAGCAGCAGTGAAAATTCCTGCATCTGCAAGCAAAGTATTTTACTGCATTCAGTTCTTAATCAACATAAATAAAGCGTATATGCAACACAGGCATGGGGTGTCAAAGAAGGAGAGAAGCATTTTGTGGGAAGAGCAAGAGGAGGACAAAGACAGAAACAGGTAAGTAACTTTACCTGTTTTCTCTTCCTGATCCAAAATAGAAAATCCTAAGAGAAAATGGATGTAACATGCCATATGGATAAGGCATAGGGCTTAATTTATAGGGGAGCTTGAATTTTTAATCTTGTGCCCCAAAGAAACTACTGTCTAAGCAGACAAATACTATCTGCACTGCCTAATGGAAAGAGGAGGTATAGAATAGACCCCAGAGCAGACCTATATATCTAGCTGTTGAATAAGCAGATGCTTTAGCCTCCTCCGCCCAGGAGGCTGAAATTCCCCTCATGAAGGGCCTTCTAACATTAATTGGAGAGACACAACCTGCCTTTTTGTAAGACAAATTAATAATTTCCTTAATCCTTCATCAGGAAATAGAAGGCTTTGATGATTTAATTCCCTTCCTGTGACCATGGCAACAACTAAAAGGGAAAGGGAGGGCTTAATTTTCTCACACACGTAAATTTAGACAAATATGATGTTAACATTCTCCCTATCTAAATGAGTCTCTTCTGAAAAAGAAAACGGAGTTGTACAAAGGACAGGTGACATAACCGGATGATTAAGATGAAAACTGGAGTGAGGAATATGCTACACTGTTCAGGAAAAAACAGCAGAGGAATTTGGGGAGGTGAAATGTAGTCAGCCTTTGGGAAAAAGAATCAGTTCATGCTAATATCTCCATGTAAGGGAGAAGTTACAGGATGACTGTCAATTGAAGTTCAGAAAAGGGACCCTTTTAAATCCTCAATAGCATACCTTCTTCTAGAATATCTCCTTTTCACAATAGCTTTACAAAGACATATAGAAACAAAAGAATGAAAGGACACAACCCCTAGCCAAAGTAATGCAGTTACATAAATTGTACATTACATAAAACACAATACATACCATTAGTGATAATATAAGTCTCTACAACAGCTAAACATTTGGGTCGTATGTCTGACTTTATGGGGTGTCCTTTTCTTGATTGAGGCCAGGGTTTCACTTTTTAAATTAATAATTTTTCATGAAAGCATATTTAGATACGAGTCCTCTATTTTGTCTTTTGCGTGTCTATAGCCTAAGGGCTGCATACTGATCCCATGACCTTACTATACAAGCCCTATTGACTCAAATGTGACTTTGGTGAAACTTCTTGAGAATGATGGTTACTTATCATAAGTAAGGGTACTGGAACAGGACTGTAACATTTATAAATCCAGTTTAATTGTGAGGAGTCTCCCACAGAAATGCTGGATACATTGAATTACAAATGTTATTAGGATGTCAGCATATTTTACAGGTCTTTTATTCACAGATCTTTCATTCACAGATCTTTTATATTGGCCGATTTGTGTAATCAGAGAGACATACTCAATGTCAGTTTATTGTGTGTCAGTGTGTGTGCAAATTCCATTTACTTTGTAATACTTGATACTTCCGCATCCTCCTAGTTCCAGCTGCAAAGTTGCATTAAAAGACAGCTAGACATACCGTAAACACATTACTAATGGTTTTCATGTAACCAGCTGTTGTAGATGCCACCAGCATGTAATATGATTACACATGGGACAGATATTTGTCCAGAAAGGTATGAATAGGAAGAGTGAAGTCAACATGAAAATCTGGTTTAAAATGTGATCTTCCACTGCAAAAAATCTGGGGAATTCTCAGAAATGACAAATCTTCTAGAGTAGTGGTTTTCAACTTTATTCCATTTGCAGATCCCTAAAAAAAATTGAATGGAGGTGCAAACCCCTTTGGAAATTTCAAATGGAGGTGTGGACTCCTTTGAATTGTAAGTCTGGGTATTCACATACTTACTGATTGATCATAGTCATCTTTCTCAGGCTTCTTAGACATAGTATGCAGACCCTCAGGGGTCCACAGACCACAGGTTGAAAACCACTGTTCTAGAGCATGTCTGAGTGTAAGCTTCATTCTCTGCAAAGCAGAACATTTCTGCTGAGACTTTTGTAGTCCATATTTTCTCTTCCCCCATGTGAATAATACCTTCACCATGTGGCAAGTGAAAAGTAGGATGTCTCTAACAATGGGAGGTCATTCCAAATATCACCTTCTATATCACCTGTTTATTTTTCTAGGCCACAGATGTCTAACTAGTGGCCAACAGGCCAAAGATAGCTAACTTTAAGTGATCTCATTTGTGTTCTTTATCTCTAGGATCCTGCATAACATTCCTTGCTCCTTATTTCAAGATGATGTCATGGTTGAGCTTCCTTTAGGACTAAAGGCTCCATTTAACAGCTCCTACATGACTGGACCCCCATGCCCTTAATGTTACAAGAAAAGCCAAAGGGGCAGTCAAAACATCTGATATTCAGCTGAACACCCAGCCACCGTCTAATAGTTATACTTTAGCGCCTGTGTTTCTATTGAAAATAAGCTGACTCCTAAGTACCACCCAAAGTAAAACCAAGTATCAGCATTTTGTGACTTATCAACACAGAATGAGTATATCAGTAGGAATACAGTTTTAGAACCTCTCTTCTTCAACCGTTGAAGGAATCCAATTGTTCAGACAAGTAACTTTTGCTGAAATTTTCACATGTTGAGAAAGTGAGCACTCTCAACAGGACCAAGAAAATAAAGGAAGATGTGAAACCCAGAATTTAGAGCTGTGCATGTAGGCATGCATGACAGGCTAGTTGGGTGTTTGTGGCAGATACTCTGTACAGCTTATGAAATTTAAGAGAAGTTTACACACCCTTCCCTGTATTTTGTATTCAAATTACTCCATTTTATTCACTGCTCGGTGCATGTCCTTTCACAGCATCTATTGAAGTGAGCTCAAGCTCACAACAGCTCATGCTATAGTTCATCTATAAGATACAAATCTACCCTGCCTTCTGCCTGTTATTACAGAAGCCATTATGCAATGTATGACATGTCTTTTTCTATATCTTTAATAGGCCTTTCTTTTGCAAATGCAAATGTACTGGGAAAGCCTGCTTACACATACAGGAAGCCAAATGCTGATCCCTATCTTAAAAATACAAAAACAATGAACTAGGCTTAAGAATGCCATATTAAAATGATCTAGTAAATGCCATCTTCCTTGTTTCTGGGAGTAGCATATCCTGGTGATTCTTCTTGCAAGTAAATGCCTAGCAAGAATCTGTATTTTAGTTCTGTATATCTCTCGGTGATTTCACTCACATTTTCTCCCAAGAGAAGGAAAGGACGGGCAGATAGTGAGAACCTCTCTCTCTCTCCAAGATGTTAGCAGCGATGATGGAAATTGGTTAGAGAAGCGATATGAAGTATGAATGTTTCTGAAACATGGAGTAGTCCAGCTATTTGTAAGATCATGTATGTTCTCTAATGAGCAGTGATTATGGGAAGGAATTTGATTTTAATTAATCCTTTTCATATCCATAGGACTGAATTAGATCTGTTGGCAGGAGTGTGGAAGGAGTGGGCTGCTACAGGAAGTTGAAATACATGTCCTTCCTCATTCTGGTTGCAGCATCTCTTGTTAAGCAGCTCGATTCGGACATTGTTTGGGAATGGGGCAGGGCTTCAGCCAAGAAACAATGAACGAATTAGTCAATGTACATATATGGAGCTTTGCAAACAGGCTGCGTAATTTTTTTAAGGTAACAATCATGGGTGGATCTAGAATTTTGAATAGAGGGGTGGAGAGGGGGAAGTGCATCATCACATATAAAACAACCCATATTTTTCTCCAGTTAAAAAAATTAGAAGCTTTACTAATATGGTAGGGGTTTAGGACTGTATTATTCAGTTTAAGATTGAAGCAAAAACAAATATAACTTCATTGGAATGAGTAAAAACAATCCGCAGGGTTGTAAAATAGGAGCTTCACTACCAGTAGCAGCTAATAGACAGCAGAATTGCAGAACAAAGGATAGTTTAATTGGTGGAACATCAAGACTGTTAATAAGAAGAGAGGGTCATTAACACTGGGGAATGAAGAGCTGACAAGGGATCAGGTAGATTATCATGAGCCATCATGTCAACTGACTCCCTCGGCACTGCCTGACTAGAAGTGCTGCTTCCAACACCAAGTGGTTGTTTTTAAACTTTGGGTGGACCAGGAATCAAAAGGTTGATTTGACAACACCCCTCCTACCCTGGACTTTCCTCTGGTAAAAATAAACCAAAATAGCTTTTGGATTTAACAAAGAAAAATTTGGAAATGAATATACAAAATTAATTTACATTTATTCAATACTGAGGTGATTTAGAGGCACAATTTTTGTGGTAGTTATGTCATATCCATGGTATAGAAAGCAGTGGCTTTTTCCCTTGGCTAGCAGCAGAATACATGTTGCTTGCCCAAGTGGCGCTGATCAAAATGATTTGAATTCAGTTCTTTTGGTGATTGGAAGTACATGAAGAGCCTTCCTGACTCTCTGCTGCATGCAGCCAAAGTACTGACAATTGTGCAAAGTTACCTAGATTAAACAACAAAGTGTGCCAGTATTGACAAACCAGGCTGACTTTTATTTCAATTGAGTTTTCATGGAATGCACTGGCAGAGATTTTTGGGGGGTGGAGGGGAAGGAGAGGTGTTAACTTGCTCTCAGTACAAACCCTTTAAAATTAACAAAGACTAAGCTCTTGGTGTGACCTCTTTTTAAAAAAACAAACAAAAAATCCTCTTTTGGTGGTACTTCAACTTATTAAATCTCCAAATTGTATTTTTAAGTTGTCTTTTTAGAGTTTGTGTCTGGATTTGATTTGAATTTATTAAGGAAATTAGGGTTAGAACTAATAATCAACTTGGATGTTAAACACCTAATTTTTTGGGTGTATCTACAGCATTGCAAATGGTCTGTCCTGGTTGGGATAACCTTGACACCCACCAGTATTCTCCAGCCTGCACAGCTCAAAATTGGAAAAATACCAGTGAGGTTGCCTGAGGGTCATGTTTTTTCAAGCATGTCAAAGACTAAGGTCTTACAAGTAGCTGCAGGAGGGATACCCCTAAGTGGAACAGGTGTGTGAAAGAACAGGTTGTCAGGGAATGCTCAAGAATGGTCCAGATGTGATAGGACAGCTGTCATGGTATGAACATACCCATAGGTGCTGGTCCTAGAGCAGAATCGAGAACCCAGAGTGCCCACCACGTACGGGGGGGGATGAAACAGCTCAGAATGGGATCTAAGACCCATCACGCTGAGCAGGGGACCACCTAAAGTCATGAGGTACAGCCAACAGGAGACACTGAAGAAAGAGGCTCCTCTTTAAAGAAAGGTATTTTTGTTCACTCAGTATCCAAACCTAAAACTGTCTCCTGAGGGTAGGCATCTATGTGTTTTCTTTCAAAAGAAAGGACTCAACTTTTCTTTTAAGACACAGGAGGGAAAAGAGGAGGAAGAAGGTGCCCATATGTAACTATCTAGTGGTTAGACTCAGGCTGAGTTCCCTTGACAGCCTGAGGGAGTTAAAACTCACATCTTACACCATCTAGGAGAGTGGGATATTGTGCAGCCAAGAGAGCAATAGTCATGACCTCAGGAAGAAAGCACAAGAAGAATCTGACTCTGTAGCCTAGGACACTCAACTAAGAGTAGGTAGTCCTGGGTTCTGGTCCTTGTTCCCAGAATGCTTTTTCTTTTCTTTTTTTTAATTTTATCCAGTGACTGTTACATATGAAATGCAAACAGTCCTGGGAACAGAGACCCAAATCAAGATTTCTGAGTCAGGATTCCTCATGTTTCTCTTCACCTGTCTTGAAAGATTCTTGCATTCTTGGCTTTAGTATGACCCAGAAGGCTAAGCAGTGCAGTAGGCTGGTGGTTACATCACTTTCTAGGAATGCAGGAGATGTAGATTTGAACACTTAGTTTTTTGGATCCCAATCAAACTTTGATGTCAAGGTTGGAGCTGACCTGAACATGTCCAAAGGCACAACTTTAGGCACTTACTGAATTTTAAGGTTGAAAAGGAACCACCTGGACATCTTCAGGCTTGGGGAGCAGCCAAGCAGGGGGGTATTCAGAATTTCAATTTTGGATTTAGACATTTAAATTTCATTTAGGGTGTCATTTTGTTTTGGATCAGGTCCAAAAAAACACTAGTCTCTAGTATATGCAAAACTGGAGTTGTTACTTTTCTGGGGATTGGTACTGAGTAACATTAAGGGACATAATACACTTTAGGAGATGTTATATAACAGATGAACAACAAAAAACCCCCACTAACCGCCTCAGATTATAAGTAATGTTATTAAAGTCATCCCAGACCATTCTTAATTGCAATGGAAGAAGCAAACTCTCTCCAAATAAAAGCTTATAACAGTACTATTTCTCCTGTCTTAATTTCTGTATTGGTTGGGTTGATGAGCTTGTGCTCAGCTTATGTTCCTTCAAATCTTAGATCGGGCTCCTCAAATGAAAGAAGAACAAATAGTAGTGCTACTGGTTTAACAACAAGGTCTCTGTTAAAAGTACAAACCCCTCAAGATGGGCAAGATAAAGCAGTGATAAGTAGCAAACATGTAGCCAAAGAGTCACACAAAGCAAATATTTAATATTACTTGGGCAAAATGTTCTCACCTCTGAAAAACCTTCATTACAGATGGGGAAAAAATGTAACCAATAAATATTAATACACAACAATAGAAGTTTACCTCAATAATTTTTGGGTGACTGATATTCTCCTCTTGGAAGATGATGATGGAGGGAAAGAAGCACCCTTTTGGGTGGATCCTTAACAAAAGCATCAGCAACTTGGACTAGTTTATCATTAGTTACAGTGTTGACAACCCATGAAAGGCACTTCTCAAGGGTCTAAAAATCTCTCTGTTAATCAGTGGAGTTCAACTAACAAGCATTCATATTCATTGGGCTATAGCTTAGGTTCCTCCATCAGCCAATTAAGCATATCATGAGAAGGTTTTGTAGCCATTGTTAGATGTTAAACATCCTACACCAGGCACCCTGAAGCTTCACAACAGCTGGTCACACCACACCCTTCTCTGAAAAGTCTAATCCCTCTATTAAAAGCAGTAAGATAACAGTTCTTTGTTCAAACCACTGGGGCCGCTGCAGGAAAATCTTCATGCTGTTACTTCTGCCACTCCCCCTACAAACCCACTCACTTTCCCTAGAGGGGCTCTAATTCTTTCTATGGGGTTCATGAGAATGAGCCACTGAACTCTTCTAAAAGGGCTCTAGGCCCTTTTCCAGGGCTTTGTAGGAATGAGTCTGATTTCTCTCCAAGGAGCACAGGCAGCTCCTTGGTCTCTACACTTCGGTACTCTTGTGAAAATGACACTAATTCCACTCTGGGAGCATGCTTGAATCCTGTCTCTTTCTCTAGACTCAATGAAAAAATGGCTGTGATTGCTCTTCAGGGAGGATTTTATCTTTCACTTTCTGCTTTCAACCATTGCAACTAATTCTACAAAGCCCTAGTCACTGTCACAACTACTTATAAGCATACAGAATTATTGAAAATCTGCCCAATGAGAGAAATTGGTAGCTATATAATCACTCCAAATCTACGGTATATGTTCAAATAGCACTAATGCAAGGGACTATGAAAGAGGGCACTAACCATCTTCTTCACTCTAGACTAGAGATATCAAACATACAGTCTATGGAGGCAACCCTCCATTTTTTCCTGAAATTTCCACTTGGGATTCTTAGCATCCACTGCAAGCTTTATATTGAAAAAAGAGTTGGAGGTGGCCTCGCTTCCTTTCACTATTGTAAATCAGATGATAGTGCTCTCTGGTTGACCTAATCCAGCATTATTTAGATCACCACTAGTATGTGCCAGCTCCTTGTGTCCATCTTTCTTTCCTTAGTTTCTTTTTTTTTTTTTTGCATTAGTACATCCCAATAAGTGTGGCTTATCTCCATATTAGCCCACCCATCTCTCTCTACTCCTTATCTCCATCCATTCTGTATCCTATGGTAACACAGATGGAAAAGAAAATACCAATGAACTCATGGTAACCTAAATCTTTCTCAAAAGAAGAGTGCTGGAACATCCCAGACATTTTGAGAACTATCCAAGCATGGTATAAGTAACAAAGTTCAGAGACCTGTTGTTGTTGACAAGCAGTAGTCATGAGAGAAGAGTTGAATCTGTATGTGTAGGGTGACACTGTAGAAACACAGCATTTGGAATAAAAAGAATGTGAAAATACAACAGTGGTGTTATTTCTAGGACTTATACCCACGTTTGTAACAATATCATTAGCAATTTTTGTATAAGCAACATGAAGTGCACCATGTGTCATGTCTTATATATTTGTGTTAACTGTAGATATCACATAAAGAGGATATTAAGAGTACATGGTTTTTAGGACAAATGGAGGCTCTCATACTTCTTCACAGAAGTGAATGGAAAACCCATGTATTTGATTTGTAAGCAAGTAGGGGCTGTTTCTAAAGAACACAAGGCTAAGAAACAATGAAGCAATCATGGTGTCAAGTATGACGAGCTATGGAATCAAGTGTGATACGAGCTATCTTCCAGATTTACCTGGAAGATAAATTGAGTGAATTCTAACAGCCATTGAAAAAGTAACAATTTATCTTCCCACAAGCACTTCACATTTGTGGTGGAGAAAGCAGTGAGAGTTAGCTATGTCCTTTCTCAAAAAAATAGCTGCTTCTGCAAAGGCCTTCTCTAAGGGAGAATTCTGCAAGAAATGTATGACGGAGGCTGAAGACATTCAGCAAGATTCTGGAAATACCAACCTCCAGAAAAAAACAAAGGTATTTTTTTAAAATAGCAATTGATGAAAGTAGAGATATAAGCAACACTGCACAACTAGCTGTATTTGTTTGGGGCAATGTTTCCCAACCAGTGCGCCTCAGCACAAAAGTGTGTCATCAGAAAGGAACAGGTGTGCCATGGAATTTTGCCATGGCAATGAGCTAAAATGAGCAACAATAGGTATGAGGATGGGGAATGCCTTAACAGGTGTGCTGCAGAAAATTTTTATTAATATAAGTGTGCCTTGGGCTGGAAAAGGGTGGGAAACACTGGTTTGGGGTGTTGATCAAGATATGAATGAAACAAGCTCATGGAGTTACTGCTGATGAAAGACACAACTATGGGTTAGGACATTTTCAACAAACTGACCACAGTTTTGGACAAATTAGGTGAGGAAAAGACAGTGAGTGTTACAACAGATGAGGCTTATTCCATGGGAGGCAGGCAACATTTGTGTTGGAACTCTAGAACAAAGTGCACAGATGTGGATCCAGGCCATGAGCTGTATGGACCATGTGATGGTTGTTGTGGCAAAAACTGTCAATTTCATCTGAACCAGGGATTTCAATCAATGACAATTCACCCAGGTCTTGTAGGAAGACTTCTGTTTTATGCTGAAGTGCCCTGGCAGAGTTGTAGGGCTTTCTTAAAGAACTTCTTTGAACTGTGATCCAAGACAGAAGTGTTTAGGAGCTAAAAAGAGAAACCTGTGACTGAATTGCCAGATGATGAATGGTTGTAGATCCTGCCTTCTTGATGGACATAACAGGTCATCTCAGTACTTTCAACATGAGAATGTAGGGTCAGAAACAGGTTGTGATCAGGTTTTATGATGCTGCATGTGGTTTTGAAATGAAGCTGTCTCTTTGGGAGAACAGCACTTCTATTGCAATGGAGCACATTTCCCCACCTTGAAGTCACTGTTCAGTGCCACTGGGACTGAAGGTGGCAAAGGTTTGGAGCAAGCAGTATGTAGTCATAATGGCAGATCTCAGGAACTACTTCTAAGACAGGTTCTCTGACTTTGAGTCATGGAGCAGAGTTCAGACTTTTCTCTGTCCCTTTGGAAGATGTCCTTGAGGAACTGCAAATGGAACTCACTGTTATTCAGTGTAACACTACCTTGAAAGATTAGTTTTCATCCATTAAAATAAATGAATTCCATTGATACTTAGGAGAAAACTATCCAGCAATAGAATCTTTTGCTTCAAAGATGTTATCCATGTTCACAAGTGCGTGTGTGCGCTAGTAGATCTCAGTGATGACTATCAACAGTGCAAAACTGCACTCAAGATTCAAGTGAAAAAAACTTGAATGCCACCGTGGAAGTGGCCTCAGCACAGACCTTCCAGCTAAACATCGAGGAACTAGTTTCAGTGAAGGGATGACAGATGTCCAGAAGCACAACTAATAGTAAGTTATTAGTGTATGCAGAAGATATTTTGTGTTTTTAATTCACCATATGTTCCCTTCATTTTCCCTATAGGAGTTGTTGCAAATACGTTTTGAAAATAAATCCAATTTTTCACAGTTTGTAATAATTTTTTATACATCCACAAGTTAAAATAAGATGCACGCTGAAAACTGCTATTGATACGAGCACACACACACACACACACACACACACACTATATATGGTATTCATAGTTGTTAGGGTTGGAAGGGACCTCAATAGATCATTGCCTTACCCCCTGCATAGGCAGGAAAATGTGTTGGAGTCATATGACCCCAGCCAGGTGCTTGTCCAGTCTCCTCTTAAAGACACCCAAGATAGGGGAGAGCACCACCTCCCTTGCAAGCCTATTCCAGATTCTGGCAACCCTTACCATAAAGAAATTCTTCCTGATGTCCAACCTATATCTGCTCTCTGTCAGTTTGTGGCTGTTGTTCCTGGTTATTCCAAGTGTGTTCTGGTAAACAGAGTATCTCCTATTTTTTGCTGCACCCCCTGATGAATTTGTAATGGTCACAAGATCACCTCTCAGACCTTTTGTGGAGGCTGAAGAGATCCAGGTCCCTCAGTCTCTCCTCGTAGGGTCTTACTTGCAGGTCCCTAACCATATGAGCCTCCCTCCTCTGGACCCTCTCAAGGTTGTCCACATCCCTCTTGAAGTGCGGCGCCCAGAACTGAATGCAGTACTCCAAATGCGGCCTGACCAGTGCTGCATAGAAAGGAAGTATCACCTCCCTGCACCTGTTTGTGATGCACCTGCTAATGCATGATAGAGTGCAGTTAGTTTTACCAATTACTTCATCACATTGATGGCTCATATTCATCTTGGAGTCACCTATAACTCCGAGATCCCTTTCTGCTGCTGTGCTGCTGAGAAGGTCACCCCTAGCCTATAGGTGTGTTGGTGATTCCTTCTCCCTAGATGAAGCACTTGTCTTTGTTGAATTGCATCTTATTGTTTTCTGCCCACTTTTCCAGCCTGTTCAGGTCCGCCTGGATTTGATCCCTTCCTACTAGTGTGTTTACTTACCCCATAATTTCGTGTCATCTGCAAATTTGGATAGAGTGCTCTCCACACCCTCATTCAAGTCACTGATGAAGACATTGAATAGCACAGGTCCAAGGACTGAGCCTTGGGAGACCCCACTGCCCACATCTTTCCAGGTCGCTACCAACCTGTCAACCACCACTCTCTGAGTGCAACCCTTAAGCCAATTTGTCACCCCCCTGACCATGTAATCAGCTACATCACAGCCACTCAGTTTGTTTATGAGAACGGGATGAGATACCATATCAAATGCCTTCTTAAAATCCAAGTAGATGACATCTACCTCGACTCTTGCATCTCAGCATTTTGTGACAGACACACATTCATACAGTTTACACGACATGTAAGCTGAGCTAATAAACAAGTTTTAGTAAAAAAAAAAAATAGGGGTGCAATGCATAGGTACCTGCAAGGCAGAGACTAGGGCCCACCAACCAATTTGAACCGGATGTCCCTGCTCCAAATCACATCATTTGCTAAGGAACTTTCACAGATTCTTCTAGGCTCAACAAGAGTTTTCATCTCTTCTGTCATACTTCTCACTTTTAGAACAGGGACAGTCTTTCCCATAAACAACCATTTGAATTTCTAAACAGCTTTGCAACATCCATGTTTGTGCCTCCCATTGCTTTGACTTGCTATGTTTGTTCCAATAGATTGAGCATTTCTGGCATCAGTGTTCCCAGATACTGAAATTTAGAAGCTACATGCCCAGGTAGTCACACTAACGAAATTGGAAGTTATAGGAATATTTATAGGAACAAATGAAGGAAACTGAAGCAATTCCCAGGTGACTTCTTTGATCAATTATAAATACCACCTCTAATAATGGTAATTCTTAATCAAGTGTTCCCAGGGAACTGTTTGCAATAGACATAACAAAACCCTGCATAAAGGTTCAGAGTACTGCATTTTAAATAAAGAATGAATGTGAGGAAGTCACACTTGTGGAAAGAGGCAAATAATTTGGCGATTAAGTGACAGATTATGATTTACTTGCATAACTCTACTTGCAGCAATCACGTGTCTTTGAAGCCATTGTGTTTAATGTAGGGTGCCCTTTTTTGGAACATGCTATGAAATATGGTTGCAAACTACTATTGCTAGCCCTGAGAAAAATCACACTTTGCTTATAACCTGCAAGATGGACACAAGCTTTCTCAAAAACTCATTCCCTAGCCTTTCCTTGTCTTGTTCACACTCAGGACATGCACTGATGGGAAGAAACCTGTAGTATTTACTGACACCAAGATCCTGACTGGAAGTCCAAAGTGTGTACTCTTCCTTCACACATTCCAACCTAGAGCCATAAAGGATAGTAGTTGTCATTTATATAATTCTAGGAATATTAGATGCTGTCATGTTGAAAATTATCTTGCTATTCTTACTTCAGATTTCTTTCTGAATACCTCAACTTTTTCCTTCTTTGCCATCAAATAATTGGAACACAAGGTACCTAAACGCTTACTGAAATTACACAACTGAAAAAGATGCATGAAATACCACACAAGGGCATTTCTAGCCTGTCTGCTGTGAACTATAATCATTCCTTTGCATTACCTCAATATTTCTCTGAACTTTTGCATCAATCTAATATATTAAAGTTATGAATTTCTTACCCGCATAGGTTGTTTGGGGATGAGAGCAGGAACACACACACTTGGATCTTCTACTTATCTGCTGTTGTTTTCCAGAGAGAAAAAAAATCCCTATCTTGACAATGTTATTGGAGAACTTTTATGATCTACAACCAGGTTACTGATGTAGATTTGGAAACACATGCTCCAACAGGATATTTTATATCTATTGATTTTGCTTATTACATTGAGACAACATATTAGTATCAAACCAAACTAGTTTTGGGGAACATAAAATAGTTAATCTATCATCTTGGCTGGAAGACGTTTGAGGACGATAGGGGAAAATAGGTTTACCATAAAGACCAGAGCCATATCTTGTGGGAGGATGTGTGACATACCTGCTGCACCAGGCCTAGAAATTGAGCTGAGCCTTCTTCATCAAGTATAATTAACATGCTATGGCCTGAACTTTGAACAAGGTTCAAATTTAGATATTAAGGAGCCTTAAACCCATTCTTAAGAAAAACTATGTATTGTATATGACATATAACAGAGTATGTTAGTAACTCAGTTAATGAGGCAATGCAGTCAATGCTAGGAAGAGGACTGGGAGTCCAAAGAACAGGATCGGAGCTTTGTCACTAACCTGCAGCATCATTTTAGGCAACCTTCTACATGGTTTTCTTTCTGCCCTTTATCTGGTATGTTCAGGTTGTGAGCTCTCTCTTATTGTGCATTTGTATAACATCTAGGACAGTAATGGTAAAATTTTACAGGGCTTGCCTACACTAGGGCAGCAGCTGTTCTGGCCAGATTGGGCCCACCCATCCATACCTGTAGGCACGCATCAAGTCAGAAGTTTGCTGGTGACACTACTTGAAGGCATCCCTCAAAGCCTATTCTCCAGTTCTTGATCTTTGGTGTCCTTGACAGTGACTGCTCTGGACAATCCTGGATCAGTTTCACGTGCATATTTCTCGATTTGGAATGTGCCGTCAGCCATGAATGGGCAGCATATTGAATGGTGTAGACAAGCCCTTAACAGTCTCAATTTATTAATTTGTGAAAATCTGTTTTCATCTTTTGCTTGCTTGCTCTTTCTAAACTTAGTTTGTAGCCTTCTTGTTTGGGGAAAATGCTTAAAAGTGTGATCTAGGAAGGCTCAGGAACCAAAGGACAAATACTAGCAACACAAAATTCATTATTTTTAATGCTTTTTTGCATCCTAACAAGTGAACTTTCAAGACCTGGAGTTGGCAATGCAGCAAAAGGTGTTGGGATGGGGCTCAAGATGCTGCCATAAACCAAACCATTTCAAAAGCAGCAAAAGCAGAAATTCAGGATGTTCCACTTTGTGTAATCATTGCAACAGGAGTCTATGCTTTTGAGGATTTTATAATCATATTTTATTGCATAAGAGCTTCATTGTAAATAGCCAACTAAAAAACCTTCCATGACAACATTGTAAGGAAGTCATTACACAAAAATGTTCACCACAGAAAACAGAGTTTAAATGGTCAAAAAGTGTTACATTACAGATACTAAAGTGTATGTAAAAATCCATTCTTCTGCTATGATGTCAGAAGTACATCATCATTATTACTGGAAGTAACTGTTTTTTAAGAGAAGAGACATCAAAACAGACATCACAAGGTCAGATTTTTGTTGGGGAGAGAGACAGGGTGATGTGAAAAGCAAGACTGGCAGGGAGGTTTGTACCTTTCTTGGCTCCTCTATTTCCAGCCTATGTTTACCCACAAGCATAATATTACTACCGTTTTAAGCACAGACTGGGAAAGTTGTTAGAACCAGTCAACATCACTCAGATAACCAGAATACCTGATTTAGACTAAATCAAGCAGCTGTCTCTTCTAAGCATGGGGAACAATGTTAGTGGCAGTACTTCAGCCTACATCTGAAGAGTGACCTGGTATCTTCAGAATGAATGGATTTGACAGAACTTTGCTTATAGACTTACTGGGCCAGAGAAAAACACTGTTTTAAAGAAGACTGTGTTTGTATAGAATTTTTCTCTCTTTTACACAAAGATCTAAGTTATAACAAAATTGTACAGGTATTTCATCTGAAGTACAATTTTTTAAAGCATAAATGGGGGCACTTCCCAGTCTCTTACACCCAACAACGACGACAAAAAAGGGTTATATAGTGGTGATTTTCAGCATATTATTATAGTATAATACAAAAATCTGACCTTGTTTTGATGTGTCTTCTCTTAAAAAAGACCAGTTACTTCCAGTAATATAGTAGAATGACGACTCTAGTGAATTTTAAGGGAACTGTTGGTGAAGAAATATGCTAAAGGCTTTACTAACTTACATGACTGAGTTAATTCCCATGAAATCCCTGTTTAGGCATGTAAATTTTGTGCAGTTTTGTTGTTGCAAATAAATTAAATGCATTTTCAAATGTGGATACTGTGGTGTGTTTGAATTCTACCTGAAGAGGAAATGAAAAGGCTGGTCTGGGGATAGATTTCATACATTAAGCAATCAAGAGGCTCACTGAATGAAAGACGAAGTCCATCCTACATCTTAAATAACTACCAAGTTTAAATAGACTGTTAATAGTGCAGTGCAATAACAAATATTTTGCTTGCCTGAAGATATATGGATCAACCACTGTTACCATCAATAATCATTTAAATACAACTGCAGCAGACATTAAGAAACAAACTGAATAATGATTTCTTGGTAAAATCCAACTTACGATCATGTAGCTTATCTTTTGTAAAGAAAGAGTAAAGTATAGATTTAACACATTGCAAGAGGTTACCAGACTATGAAAGTACTAGTACCAATTGTGCTTTTTAACAGGTTACATTGTTTTTCAGTTTGTGTTACACTGAGATTTGATATATATAGTCAGCCTTGTCCTGTCAAAACATGTTAAGCAGAAAAATCAGCACTCTCAAAGATGCCTAACATTTTTGTGTACATTCAAAAAGCTACAGTATCAAGTTAATTCTGCTAAGTAGACTATGCTAGTTCATTGCCTGATATATTAGGATTTCTCTAGCTTTCAACCCAAAAAGCTTGAGGAAGACAAAAACTTTTGGTTCTACTCAAGTGTTATTGCCACAGATGTAATTTTAGCTGAAGTGACCTAGCACCACCTTATATCCTTGATCCATACACATAATTCTCCTTGAAAGTGATGCAAATTGTGGCCAAACAGTCTGCACTTGCTTATTTTGTTTACAAAAATCCCCAACATACTACACAGAGCAAGCACAACACTTTTCTTCAGCCACGTCTAGACTGCCAGCTTAATAGACCTGGCAGTGGCACCCTTAAAACACACTGTGTTGCTCTGAAAGGGCTGCTTCCTGAATCAGAAGCAGTGTAATTGCAACTTTGTCTCATGAGCACTGTCAAGGCAAAGCAAACTTACCATGCCAAGCAGCAGAGCTTTCAAACACGCTCCATATGGGCTGCTGCTTGAACCAGCAGTATTGTGGCTATATTCACATGGCATTGAAGAAAAGCTAAACAGCACAGCTGCATGACACTGCTATGCTAACGAGCATGCTCACAGCATGGTGGAAACAGGGCTACACTTTCTCAGTTCAGGAGTCAGCTTATTTGAATACACCACTGCTTAGAGCAGTAAGTTTGCTGTGCAGATGTGACCTCTCAGCCATTTAAAACTTGCTATGTTGTAAGTCCAGAAGTAACTACATGGAAATTACACGATTGTGATACAATTACATGGTTGCACGACGAGGTTAGGTAAGACTAGACTCTGGCCAAACTTACAGACCACAACATGAGACCCTCATATTAGGACTAGTATCATATAAAATGTAGCCCCACTGACTTCAGTAATAATTACTATGAAGTGAGGTGCTATTCATTAAAAGGATGGAGTTTCATTTTGGAACTTGTTGCTAACTGCGAAACATTACAAGAAACCATAATACCACAACTAGGTGGATGGACAAATTGGAATCAAATGTAGCAGAAATGTAGTGCTTTCGTTTAGGCAAATGTCCCAAGCCACAGAAAACCCTACAGAGGGAGTGCTGCACCTTTTGCATGTCACAAAGTACAGTTCTTCAGGAGTGGCTTTCTGCTTTAAATGTGTAGTATACAGGAAAATACTCTGTTGGCTATTTGCTCTTTTCTCTCCTTATCCTACAACAGTGTAGCAAGCCCTGTTATATAGAAAACTACTGCAGGAAAGGAATGAAGATTCTGTCCCTTAACTTTGCCAGCGTTGGATAGGACAAACTTTGTTAGGTGCCTGCGGGACAAAGCTCTTCCAAATCAGCCTTGCTTCTGTGGCATGGGGTCTGCCTTGAATTTATTACAGAGAGTAGTTTTGTATTTTCAATAGATAATCCCTGGTAGAAAGGTTTGAAACGAGATAAGCATGTGTTTGCCTTAATTCTATTCATTTTGGGACTTCTGGCTAACTTAAAAAAACATTACAAGGAACCATAATACCTTGTGGATGGACAAATTGGAACCAAATGTAGCAGAAATGGATTGCTTTACTTTAGGCCAGTGTCCTTGGGATGCTTGCCAAAGGGACCCATAGGAAAACAGCATGTAGAACACAGTGCAATATCAATTTTCTGCAGCATTTTAAAAAGCAACACCTTTTCCCCCACAATATTTTCAGTGTGATTTGTGTTTTTCCATCTCTACACTTTACTAGCTGTAAATGCCCTTTAATGGCACTTTTACAAGTGCTCTAGGGGTGGGGGAGCCAGCGCTTTAATTAGAACCACTCCAAGAATTAAAATGGCAGTGGGGGTACTTGAACTAAAGCTCATTTGAGCAGCCTCTGTGCTCGTGCATAGGTGCGCTCTAACTATAAGACAAATAGGCTTAGACTGCATTGAATATCAAATTGTAGGCATCTCTTTGAAAAGCAAAGAACATAATTCACTCACTTATTTTTATTAGTCATGCAACTAGTGCTATGTGTTAAAATAACTTGCTGAATCAGGGCATAACAGATCTCTGTTTCATTCAGTTCTTCTTAAACATTAGCAGGGGCCATTCAACAAGTCTAGTTGTTTTTACCCTTCTATGCATGTGCACCAAAATGACAATTTCAAGAGCTTCAATTAAACAGGTATAATCCCTGATACAAGACAATTAAATATACTAATTTTAAACATTAAAAAATATATTGAATCAATTTGCTGCATTAACTGCAGTTAGAGCTTTGGCTTGAAGGCACAAATATTAAGGCACAATAAATGCAAATAATGTATACATTTCAATGTGCTGTGCTGAAGATAACTTTCTATTACAAAATATTTGCTTATGACTAGTCTTTCAAATGTTTCAAGTTATTTTAATACTTTTCTCTTTGATTACCTGGATAAAGTGGAATGCAAGTTAATTATTTAAATATTTGTGTAGTGCAAATACGCAAAATGTAACCATTTTCATTTCTAATCCAGTAAATTAACGTTGCTTCTTTTGCATTTTGATCTTAGGAAAGAAAAATGGCAATTTTTACATTCATTTTTGGACAATGTATGCACATTGTTACATTTAATTAACAAATTAATTTAACATGCCAATACATGGATATTTATTTCCTCTATTAAATGTACTTTTGGCTTTTTCAGTTCTTGTTTTTGCCTATTCACACAGCTGTGTAAAAATATGAAGTAAGAATATATATGTATATATAAAATGCTGCCTTAGACAACTGAGTTATAGATTATCAAAACTGCTGTAGGAAAGTTAACATTCTAATGCAAACTCAACAATGTTTTTGCTTGTTTCCAAAAGATATAAGGGAACTCCAGGTTCTTAAAAACCTCCAGAAAGCACCCTAGTTTTGTTAAGTGTCCTGCACCTAAGAAAAGTCTCTAGATTAACTTTCAAAGAGGATCTGTGTCTGTAACTCCTTTAGAAACAGAAATTTAAAAAAAGAGAAAGTTATTGCACTGAAATTAACATAACCAGGACATGATATATTTTCTCACTAATAAATGGTATAGATGTCCAGTGCAAGAAACCAACCTCCTTTAAGCACCAGTCACCTAGGGTTTACTTGTTTCAGATTTATAGTTTCAGGATTGCAAATATATAGAAAATAACTGTGTTTAATTGGGATCACAGTGCAGTCTCAGAAATGATGAATCCTGAGGAAGAATCTGGTGAAGAGTCCGCAACAACTTGACCATTTTGAATCACTTCTGGGTAATTCTTGCTGAAGTAGACCTAGGGATGCAAAATTATATGAGAGTCAGTAATTAAACTCACCATTACACATCATTTAGTTTCAAAAGACAGTTACAGAGATTAATGTAATGTAAGTATAGAAATTAAATTTCCTTAAGGAAACTGAACAAGAACTTTAGTTTAGCAGAATTCAATAAATAACTCTATTAATTGACGAATTAGTAAAATTACTACCTGGTCTTACAATCACTGCAGCAAAGAGTGAATGAATCCTCACATGACCTGTAGATCCACTCAAGTTCCAATAAATCAGATCCATAGATATATTTTATCACTTTACATTACACTGATAAGTAAAATCATTTTACTGGCTCAAAACATGGAGATAAATTAAAAACAGTGTGACAAAGAAGCTGTGAAATCTTGCGTCTGCACAAGGGTTTCTCATTTTCACACATAAAATGAACACAATGGATTTGGATGTTAATATCAGGTTGTAATCCCTATATTTTACAAACTATGATTGACAACCATTGAAAGTTCGCAGTATATGTATGAAATATCCCAGCGTTTAATTTGTGCTGCAGAGCAGTTATAGGGCCTATAGAAATGTGATCTCTGGATAGTGCACCACAATAATGAAAGGAGAAGCAAAAGCTTTAACAATGACTCAACCAAGCAACTTCTCTAAAATGTAAGATGATACCAAATAATAGGACAGTTCTTTGCCAGGCCTTTGAGTTCTTGAATTCTACCAATTTCTAGCTGAACTAGAAGAGATACAGGTTTCCTGATAAATGTATAATCAGAACATAAAGGAAATGAAATGCTGTCAAGTTTCAGTGTTCCACAATCATCACTTTTTAGTAGCTGTATCATATCTCTGTTCCTTGACAGATGCGCATAACAAAATGAAATAATGTCAAGACTTGTGTGCTCTTATCTAAAAATGTGTTTGGGTGAAAAAGGACTTCAAATGTAATTTTTTAAAAGAAGAATGTGAAAAGTTTTGTTTGAGTCTTTAAAAACAGAAAATACACTATCTTTCCAAGGCTGACATATGTCATGACTTAGGGCTTATACTCACACTGTTCTGAATACGGCTTATGAAACATTTGGGGGCACTGTCAACAAAGTTAGGTTTGTTTGATAATAATGTTCTTTTCATATATGAATAAATGTATAAGACATGCAGTACAAAAAAGAAATGGTTATATTATATAAGAACTCCTATAAGTATCACAGTCTTCCTTTGTGCATACACGTTGACATAGTGTCTATGTAGTTTCACAATTTTCAGGGAATATTAAGGTTATGATTTGAATCAAGAACAGGACTCAAAGTCCTGTTGCAAAGGATTCTCCAGTAACCAGCCACGACAGGGAGCAACAGAGGAAAGTTAATTTGGTGCCTGGCTGCATATAACATTACTAAGACTCCAATCTTCACTGTATATTTCCATCCTTTTACTAGTTTAAGACACAACTTTAACATACTTTGACTGAAGCTTTTAAAAGTGAATTTTCTACAAGAAAGTTAATAGAAAATTGTACCATAGTACCACAGATATAATGAAACAGCACAAACTTTTCAACCATCTCAATGCAAATATATAGGACTCTTTTCAATGGACCTGATTCTGCAAAATATTGAATTCCCACAACTTAAGAAGGAATGGTACATGGCACTTCATAGAAGACTAGTCCTATAATATGATTCTTCCCCTACCAAAAGAGCTGTAACTTCATAACAACTTCAAAAGGGTAAATGCTATCCACATGCAATAATTGATTGATAATTGATATTTTAAAAATTATATCTCTGTCATTGGAAAAACCAACCAGCCCCCTTCCCTCACCCCCAACTTTTCTCCCCTGTCTCCAAAAGCCATTAAAACAGCAAGGGTTTCATAGTTTCATAGTAGCTAGAGTCAGGAGGGACCTGAACAGATCATCTAGCCTGACCCCCTGCCACAGGCAGGAATGAATGCTGGGTTCACAAGACCCCAGACAGGTGATCGTCCAGCCTCCTCTTGAATTTGCCCAAGGTAGGGGTGAGGACCACTTCTCTGGGAAGTTGGTTCCAGATTTTGGCCACCCTAACTGTAAAATATTGCCTTCTGATCTCTAACCTAAACCTATTCTCCATCAGCTTAGTACCACTGTTCCTCGTCACCCCAGGTGGTGCTGAGGAGAAAAGGGCTCTACCTATTTGCTGTTGATCTCCCCTGATGAGTTTGTAGGCAGCCACCAGGTCCCCCCCTCAGCCTCCTGTTGTTGAGGCTGAACAGGTTCAGGTCCCTCAGTCTCTCCTCGTAGGGCCTGTCCTGCTGCCCTCTTACCAAGTGGGTGGCCCTCCTCTGAACCCTCTCTAGGCTGGCCACATCCCTTTTGAAGTGCAGCACCCAGTACTGGACGCGGTACTCCAACTGCCTGACCAAAGTCGCATAGAGAGGGAGTAGCACCTCTCTGGACCGGCTTGAGATGCACCTTTGGATGCATGACAAGGTATGGCTGGCCTTGCTGGCTGCGGTCTGGCATTGGCGGCTCATGTTCATCTTGGAGTCAATAATGACTCCAAGATCCCGTTCTGCCTCTGTGCTTTCAAGAAGGGAACTCCCCAGCCTGTATGTATGCTGTGGATTCCTTCTCCCGAGATGCAGCACCCTGCATTTGTCTACGTTGAACTCCATCCTATTCTCGTCTGCCCAGTTTTGTAGTCTGCCTAAATCTATTTGCAGCCCCTCTCTCCCTTCAAGTGTGTCCACCTCGCCCCACATCTTAGTGTCATCAGCAAACTTGGACAGCGTGCTTTCCACCCCCTCGTCCAATTTGGGCAATTTGCAGCTATACAACCTGTCCACCACTACTCTCTGGGTGTGCCCCATCAGCCAATTTTTTACCCATCCAACTGTGTAGGCATCAATGCCACAGTCGCTTAATTTATTGATGAGGATGGGGTGAGAGACAGTGTCAAAGGCCTTCTTAAAGTCTAGAAAGACTACGTCCACGGCGGCACCATCATCCAGGTATTTAGTTACTTGGTCATAAAAGGCAATCAGGTTGGTCAGGCAGAACCTGCCTTTGATGAACCTATGCTGATTGCCCCTGAGCATGATCACCCCTGCAGGCCCCCCACAGATGTGCTCCTTGATGATTCCCTCCAAGATCTTCCCAAGCACCAAGGTGAGGCTTACAGGCCATTCAGTAGAGACAGGAGAAGGATCCAAATGGTGAATTTGCTTATCTAGATAACTGAAGACACTAATGATTCTTTCTCACTTCCTTAGAATTATCTTTTTAATAGCTTCTTGTAAAATTGAACAGTGACCAAATCTTCACATTGGGCTCAGCCATGCAGAGAAGTTTGTCAGCATTGAGTATTACTATATAGCTTTCAGACTCATAAGCTACTCAGCATGTGCTTAGCAGGGTAAATTTAGAGCTGCATTATACTGTACTGCAATCTGGACTCCAACTCAGACAACATAGAGACCTATGAAACTTGTAACAAGCAGTGTCACCCTTGAATTGGGCTCATCAGCCATAAACAGATTCATCAGACATCTGACTAGACCTCTTAGGTGTACACCATGATCCAGAGAATCGGCAGTTGCATACTGTGCTATACGCGGGATACTGAATGACTAAAATGGTTGTAGGAGTGTGCAGAGTTGAAGGAATTTAGAAGCCCAGGCCAAGATTTGAAAAAGTATCTAGAGAACACAAATGCCTGAATCCTTGGATACTTAACATGGAACATCTGTAAAGTGACATTTTCTAAAAATCAGGCCCCTTTGTTTTATGTTTTAAGTTAGGCACCCAGCATTTAGGGCACACACTTCCAAGTCACCTGAGATAATACTGGTTCTGGTTACAAAGATTTACCTTCTCTTTATTTAAGTTAGATTTGCAACAACCATAATGCTTTATAGAATTTACTTTGTCTCAACTTATAGATAATTATTCTCTGTATGTTGAATTATTTTCTGTATGCTCAATTTAGGCAACCTTGATGCACAACTTAGAAAAGGATGTTGTTGGCAAGCCTGGTTGCATTCTGAACCACTCTGGTTAGTAAACATACTGGGTATGGCTTTTGAAAATGTGCTCATATCTGACAATCTGATTATCACCATTTATTATTATTATTTTTTTCAGTTAGATGCGGGAGTGGCGAGAGACGCACAGGTGAAAGCCCGCTGCGCCCCCGCTCCCCCGAAGCCCCCCAGAAACCCTCCAGCAGCCGCGGAGCCCCCTGCCGACCCCCAGCACAGCCAGAGGTAAGCGGGGCCCGTGGAGAGAGGGGGG
>NW_005841964.1:1572132-1621052 GCF_000455745.1 Alligator sinensis
ATGCTGCGGCTAGTAAAGCGACCAAAACGCTGGCTTGCATCCATAGATGCTTCTCAAGCAAATCCTGGGACGTCATTCTCCCCCTGTACTTGGCCTTAGTGAGGCCGCAGCTGGAGTACTGTGTCCAGTTTTGGGCTCCACAATTCAAAAAGGATGTGGAGAAGCTTGAGAGAGTCCAGAGAAGAGCCACGCGCATGATCAGAGGTCAGGGAAACAGACCCTACGATAACAGGCTGAGAGCCCTGGGGCTCTTTAGCCTGGAAAAGCGCAGGCTCAGGGGTGATCTGATGGCCACCTATAAGTTTATCAGGGGTGACCACCAGTACCTGGGGGAACGTTTGTTCACCAGAGCACCCCAAGGGATGACGACTAGGTCAAATGGTCATAAACTACGACAAGATCATTTCAGGCTGGACATAAGGAAGAATTTCTTTACTGTCCGAGCCCCCAAGGTCTGGAACAGCCTGCCACCGGAGGTGGTTCAAGCGCCTACATTGAACACCTTCAAGAGCAAACTGGATGCTTATCTTGCTGGGATCCTATGATCCCAGCTGACTTCCTGCCCTTTGGGCAGGGGGCTGGACTCGATGATCTTCCGAGGTCCCTTCTAGCCCTAATGTCTATGAAATCTATTAAGATGCAGTTTTTTAAATTTCATGTTAGAAATTAAAGCAGAAATGTGGAAAACCACCCATAATATACTGTAACAAACATATTACTGCAGAGGAGCCATTAAGATGAGCACTTGTGACTAAACAATTTCTGTAATATACACAAAGCCCAGAAAACACTAATCAGCGAATCCTTGAATAATGCTTCCTACCCCTTTAATGAGAAGGCTATATTAACCACAATTCTGATTAGCTACTAAATTAGAGATTCTCTGTACTCCCATTTTCTGGGCTGGGGAGAGATAAGCCCCATGCTCTACATACTTTAAAGATGATTAAGCGTGTACCTGCCCTCTAGCTCAGGAGTTAGAAAAAACTTTGTGATGGTGTAAATATCTTTAGAGGCTGATTCAGAGATCTCTCTGCTTCCTGTACACAATGAAACAACATGCATATAGAAGTACAAGATGACTGCAGCAAGGAATATTAGCCATCCAGGAATGTTATATATAGAGCTAGCCACACATGCCGTTTTCTAACTGGAAAAAAGAGAGGTTGCACTACGAAGTTTAACTCTCTGCAGATAGCTCAGGAGCTTTAACTCTTCCAGATCCTACAAGACTGATTCTATATTTTACTCAATGTGGGTCTTATTTTTGTAGCTAAGTGCTTTCTCTACATATAAATTGGTTTATTTTAACATAATTTATGTAAGCTCCAGAGATAATCAAGTTAAATTAAACTTCCTTTTCTATAAACCTACCTTTCACATGACTAATCCCTCTCTCTAATAATACACTAGGAGTCTCGGTGCAACATCCTGGGCAAAACAGCAGGAACAGGAGTATGTTCTGGTTGGTAAGAGAACAAAAAGCCAGTTCCAGATTTCTGCAATTAGTGCTACACATGAATTGCACCATAAGATCTACTTTGCTTTACACATGTGATAAACCTGTTCATTAACATGCATAATTTTGAATAAGGACCTATACATTCTACAGCTCTGGAATTTGCCACAAAAAAAATTCCCATATGCAAAACTGTCAGAATCTTTCCTTTTATTTAACAAAAAGTCTTCGTTTCTGTAAAGAACACCCACAAAGTATGATGTAGTAGTCTCTTCCTGTATCAACATAGGCATGAAATAACAGCCTTGAAAAGCATGATATGCTCCATTCATCAAACCCAGGGGCCTGTGAAGTTCATGATGCCATACCTGCAAAATTTCAAGTTTTTCAAGGGTACCAGGGACATGCCCATTTTAGCCATGGAATTCACCATTTTGTAGTAGCCAGGCCCTTTTGGTTTCTGGTCCTCTGCCCTGCTGTATACCTACTGGCTGGCCAGTTTTCTCCACAAGGACAGTGAACTGAATTGTAATACATGCTCCCCAACCTTGTTTCATGAAGCTGGGAAGGAGATGTGCCTATAAATCACAATACACTCTTTTTACTAACAAGTTCATATAACTTCTCCCAACACTCAGGACCCTTTGATCATCATGGATCCTGGTTTTCTCTGATAAAAAAAATCCCCAGTTTTCAGATTAAAGTAACCCAAAATCCACATCTTTCCATGATTAACATGAAACACCGCTATATATATCTTTATATTAGTGGTGTTTCATGTTAATCATGGAAAATGTGGATCTATATACATATCTATATATTAGTGGCATTTCATTCAAATCACGGAAATATGTGGATCTATATGTATATTAGGGTGGTGCAAAGCTTTAGTAGCCAATTTGATACGGAGGAGATTTGGCCCGATTCGGCAGCTGAATCTCTGAATCTGAATAGAATCAAAAGACTCATTAAAGGGTCTGAATCAAATCAGAAGCATCCAAATCGATCCAGAAAAGATTCAGAAGGCAGGCTTGCAGGAAACAAACTGAGAAGAGGGAGTGGGGTGAGAAAGACTGCTCTGATATTGACATCTGTAGCTGGCCAGTGACTGTGATCTTTCCCTGAGTTCCCTTCCAATCACAGTCCTCTGGGGGAGGAATGTAGAAACAAGATATAAGGCTGTGTGTGAAATGATCTGTTCTGTGCCTTTTGTGAGTTGTGTCTGTCTTGCAGCAGCAGCAGCAGCAGCAGCAGCAGCAGCAGCAGCAGCATCTGAAAGGTTCTGGCTTGGTAGCACTAGCTAGTCTCTTGCTAGGAAGTTTTATCCAATCCTTTCCTACTTACCCTTGCATACCATCCCTATTGTTATCCCTTTCTTGTCCCCAAATCCTCTTATTTGTTCTTCTTAATCTGTCTTTTTTTCTCCCACACAAAAAGAAATCCATGTTTTCCCAGACAGTGTGTCATCACTATGCAGGAAAGCACAACACACACACACACACACACACATGTTGCAGCAAACCATGAAGTGTGCTGGAAAGGCAGGTGCCAGGTCTTCTGGCAGGGGAGGGAGAGGGGGCAGAAGGAGAGCTGCAATCCCCACCCCCCCAACATAGACGCACCCTCTTTCCTGGCAGGAATGAATTTTCTGCTGCTAGTGGGAGCAAGGAAGTGGGAGAGTGTCTGCACCTGTACCACCTCCACTAACACCAGTAATAACCACCAGCACCACCATGACAGTCTCCACCCCAATTTCAGTTTCCAGCATGAGCCTTCCAGTGTCAGAGGAGGAGCTGAATCTGCAAGCAGAATTGCTCAGGGCCATAGCAAAGGAAATTCTGGGGAAGAAGGGGGAATTTGAGTTTGTGCTCCACACCCCTCAAAATTCCCCTAGAGGCAGGTCTCTTCTGGAATGTACTTTGGAGGAGGTTGTGGGGGCAGGTGGCTCAGCTCCTCTGCCTGGGGAGGAGGGGGATCAGGCAGGGTCCCCACCCTCAACCCAGAAGCAGGTGGGTAGTATAGTATGGGATCATTTTGAGGTGGCTGATGATCCCAGGTATGCTACCTGCCAACACTGCCAAAAGTGGATCAGCTGGGGCAAGAAGGTGAAACACTTCACCACCACAGCAATGCTGCATCTCTGCAGGCACCACCCCCTTGCCCTTCTTCCTCCTCAGCCTGGCACTAGTGGGGGCGTGCCCAAACAGAAGTCCCCCTCTCACTCCAAAGCCCCTGTCCCCAAGAAACCAGTGGGGGAAAGGCAGAGACAAGGGGTGGGGGGGCGCATTCTCAAGGCAAGCAAAGTCACCCAGAGCACTGGAGAGATGCTTGTCCTGGATGGCCAGCCCTTCTCCTTTGTTGAGCATCCAGGATTCAGGTGGCTCATGGCACTCAAGGCTCCATCCAACCAAGTGCCTGCATGCACTACCTTTAGCAGGATGGTGGTGCACTCCCTGTATGAGGCATGCAGGAAGTACTTGAGAGAGGAGCAGCGCAAGGCAGATAGGTTTGCACTTTACTTCGGACATCTGGAGCAGCCAGGGTGGAAATCATGCCTCTCTCTCCCTCACAGGGCACTGGTGCAATCAGTCAGGCCATCGGTGGGCTCTCCTTCAAGCAGAGGTGATGGATGAGTCCCACACAGCAAGGGAGATCATGGTGGCCATGAACTTCATGGTGCAGTGGGGGCTCATTGGGCAGGCAAAACTCACCTGTGGGTTCAGGGTCACTGACAAAGGGGCCAATCTGGTGAAGGTGGTGCATGATGCCAACTTTGTTGGGCCCTATTCGATTCGGATTCAGATTTGGCCTGAATCAGGGATAGTGCTTCGATTAGTTGATTTGGATCACTGTCCCTGATTTGATTCAGATGAATCTGAATCTGAAGATTCAATGCTGATTTGGAGAACCAGTGATTCAGCCATAGACAGTTTTAAAGTTTTTTCTACATACCTTGAGGTAGCAGGTGTGGCTTGTTATTGCTGCGATGCTGGGTGGCTTGTTATTGCTGCGATGCTGGTGCACATGGAGCGTCCCACAGGAGTGCGGGGGTCTGCCGGGGAGCATGCTGGGGGCCCACACACCTTGCTAGCTTGGCAATCAGCTACAGGGGGACCCTGAGTGCCCCCCCCCGCAGACCCAGGAGGCACCAGTTACTGAACCAGGGGGGCACAAGGGTGGCCTCCAGCGCGCTCCCTGGCAGACCTGGAAGTGAAGCAGAAGTGCTTCTGGGTCTGCTTCCAAGCGTGCTGGGGACCCACCCCCCTGCACTTCTGTGGGATGCTCCATGTGCCCCAGCATCGCAGAATTCACGAGCTGCCTGTTACTTTGAGGTGTGTAGAAAAAGCACTTAAAGCTGTGTCTATGTCTATGTCTGAATCTCTGAATCTTTCTGAATCTCTCTGAATTGATTTGGAAGGTTCTGATTCAATTTGGATTCAGAGATTCAGCCACTGAAAGCTTTGCACAGCCTTAATATTATTTATATATATTAGTGGCGTTTCATTTTAATCACGAAAAAAGGTGGATTTTGGGCTACTTTTTTTAATCTGAAAACTTGGGGGGGTTAATCAGAGAAAACCAGGATCCTTGGTGATCATTCAATACATGAGAGCACCAATAATGAGGGAATGAACCAGAACTGTATAGTAGAAGAGGCTGCTGTCTAGAGTAGGGATCAGTAACTTACACCCTGCAGGATTCATCCAGTCTGCAAAGAAATTTTGTGCATCACATCAAGCATGCCAAAAAATCCTGGGCCCCCAGGTGTCACCTTGCTCTTGCTACCATGCAGGGAGCCCCCATAGCCTCCTCTTAGCCACTCTCACCTGTGGCTCCCAACCAGGCCCAGTGGTGCGAGTGGCCAGGAGCGTCCGCAGAGTCTTAGACTGGGTGAGTCACAGATGCTCAGGCCCTGCTGACCCATCAGAGGTCTTACAGCTCCCCTACCCTGCCCAACATTTCCAAGACAAATGGAATTACCAGTGACATTTGCATAGTCTTGCTTCCCTCACTTCCCATTGGATGGGGAACTACACCCCACCAGAGCACTGCACCCTGGAAGCTATAGTCCAGCCCACCTTAGAACCAAGTTTTGTTAATCTGGTCTGCTGTTATAGGGCACTGACCCCTGGTCTAAAGGACCCCTTTACCTTTTGCTGCATAAGTTATAAAATATATAGTGATGGAACAAAAGGGATCTGAAAGACCCCACAAGCAAGACCCAGAACTCCACAGGGGCTGAACAAGCCCCCAATAAAACACAAAACTGACCCTGGGAGAAGGAAGTGGCAGGGCAGTTGTTAACAAGCTGGGCGGCACTGGGCTGATGACATCATCCCCCAGTGCTGCCGCAGGAGATTGAAAAGACACCTGGAGTGCCAGGGAGATGAGTGGAGAGCCACTCTGTGCCAGTTATGGCAGAGGCAGCGGCAGTTGCAGGACACCGAGGCAGAGATGTGTTGGAGCCCTTGGGGATCAATATATACTGAGCAGTATAGGCTCCATGCTCCTAAGGCTAGGGAGTGAAGCCTCATTTACTAAACAAAACCCATCAGCTTAAACAAGCTGGATGTGTTGCCGGCAGGCTAAGACCGTCGTAGGCAACCATCGTAGGAATTAGGTTCCTTTTCATTTCTTTCTTTTTTTGGCTTTTTTTCTTTTCTTTTTTTTTTTTTTGAGAGAAGGCCGCCTGAGACGGGTGGAGTTCTAAGGTCTGGCCTTAAGCTCAAGATTAACCCCTTGTCAGCAAGGGAGCAACAGAGTAATCCAGACAAGACTAGGAAGTGTCTTCGGAATTGCCCCTTAGGTCAAAACCCAGATCAAGCCAAGGTCCTGCATCGGTCCATTGTCTCAACACCAATGGCTGGTTTATGGCTGGGGGTGTAGGGGAGGTGGAACCCCTTCATCAGATGCTCTCAGATCCATTAGTAACCCCAAGTGGGACCCCTGTGTTGAAAAACATTGAACCCCTCCTATCAAATTGTGTATTGTCAAAATCATGGCAAGCAAGTTGAGGGAAGGCCTATCTTGGCGGGGGACTCAAGAAAAACCCACCCTTGGATAATCAGGAGCATTACAAGTGAACAATGCAAGGCTGCTCCAAGAAGAAACAGGAAGGTCTCATGGTTCAATATGTGGAATGTTTCCTTAGAGATTCCTTGTATTTTTTCCTCCTACTGCCCCACAAATGTTATGCTGGGAGAAATAGTAGTCACTGGGCATGTTCAGACATTGCCCTATGGCAATATTGCTACTGTACCATGCTTTAGTACTTCCAAAAGCATGGCACAGTAACTGTTCATACTGCGCCATACGTGTGGCGTACAGTTATTTTTAGCAGCTACTTCATTGTAGTGGCACGCTATAATGGGAGAGCATGCCACTACAACCAAGTAACTGCTGGTCACATGTAGACACCAGATGCTACGTTGCCATAGCGCATCACTACAGCAATGTAGTGTCATGTGTAAACATGCCCACTAAGTTCCCAACTTGAGATCTCACATCATATTAGCAGAAACTCTGAGCACTTTCAACAACCACTAGAGATAATGAAACTGCTCTGGAATCTAAAAAGTGCTAGATTCTCTGAAAAAAATAGGCCACAGGCTAATTAAATCAGGGATCTCAACTTACTGAACATTTTGTATCTCTGTCTCATCTCCACACTTCTCTGACCCACCTCTGTCTTGAAAAAATAAATTAGTCTGTGTTGGTTAAACGCCAAGATTCTATAGCCATGAGTTCAAGAGAATTAAGGAAATTGATAATTCTTCATTCAGAGAAGGTCTGAAGGGAGCAGAATAAATAAGGAGACATGCATAGAACAATAAGAAGCTAACAAAATATGAACACTGGTGCTTAACTGAGCACCACCCAGCTGTGCACAGAATGGAGCAGGGGACCTTTTGGACAGGCAAACATGAAATACATAATGAAAGACTGTTCCATAATGTACATGCACACAGGGTCTTAGATTTAAGGTTATATGTGCATCCTTAGTTTGGATAACTAACTTCTTAGTGCTCGACTTAAAAAAAAAATTAAAAGAATGTTAAGTTTGCAAAGTCATAGATGCTTAACAAAGACCAATGTCTGTCATGTGATTTATACATACATGTAAGTGCACACCATGCAGACTAATCTGGCAGCTCAAGATATTTATCATTTAAAACTCTAGATATATATTATTTTAAATCCCAAGTAATAAAACACTGAACATAAGGATTTAGAAGTGAAAAGCTGACAGATCTTTAACTAAAGCAGAGTGTATTGGGCTGGCTCCAACGCTGACTATGCTAACTTGTGAAAAATAACCTGTAGAGATAAACTTAAACTTAATTAGCACATCTTCAAATTACCCGTTCCGCTGTTTCAATCAGAGCAGCAGCTTCTGCCTTGCCCACTTGTTGCACCATCTTGTAAAACAGGCTCTCTTTCTCTTGTAACAGAATGTATGGATCATCGTATTCTTTCAGTCTCCCTGCATCCAAAACCTGTTAATCAGCAGAAGCAAATCTATGAACACATTAAATTCTGAAACATACATTACCCTAAAGATTACAATACAAAGGATGGTGGCTGGATTTTTTTTAAATATGTACTTTGATTTATTGTTAAAAAAAGGACAGAAAATTGAATACCTGAAGGCCCTTTATTGGGGGTGGTATTATATTTTCTGTTTCTAGACTATATACTATTTTCTAGGGTCCTACAGTCACATTAGTTATATGAATGCAATCAGAAATTCTTCAGGATATGGTAATTCAATATTAATGAAGCAAATTAAGTGGCTAATAAACTGTAGCATTAATTTTGTAAAAAGAAAATAAGAATGGCATACTGAAAGTGAACCAAAGAGTCAATACTGAAGGTATTTTAAAAAAACCTTGTTGCTTGGTTTAAGTGCATTAGGAACAGGAAAGCTGCAACAGAACAGCTGGGGCTTTTGGGCTGCAGGGTAGAAGTGCAATTAAAAAAAGATATTGCTGAAAAAGTAAATTATCTCTTTCATTAGTCTTCACTAGAGAATATTGTAAATCACTAGGACTAGATGATACAGGGTCATGAGTTTTAAAGAATGCAAAAATAAAGTGACTGAGCTGTTGGGAAAAATGTTCATTCTCTCATTTAAATCAGTCAGTCTGTTGAAGAACTGGAGAATATCAAAGTATATCAAAAACTGTACCTATATTTAAATAAAAAGGTGTAAGAGGTGATCTGGGAAATTTACAGATCTGTAAGTCTCAATCCTTTACCTGCAATTTGGTTAACATTATAACAGAAATATTAAATACGTGGTAGATCATGATATGATAAAATTTACTCACAACTCAATTTTGTGAAAGAAAATTATATCTCACAAGTTTACTAGAATAAGTGAATGGGACAGTCAATAAGAAAAGAACAACTTAATAATTTTTTTGGACTTTGAAAAGGCAACTGGAGTAACAAAATAGCTATGGTACAAAAGAAAAAAATCTAAATGAATAAGAAACTAAGACAGAAAACAAAATAAATGGACAATTTTCACACTGGCAAAAGTCTAACAGCTGGGAGCCACAAATAATAGGACCATAAGTATTAATCTTCAGAAAAAGGCATCAAGTAGCAAGGTGGCAAAACCTACAGATGATGGAAAAGTATTTAAGTTTAAATCAAGGAAGACTTCAGATAAACCTACCCAAGCTAAAATAAATGAGCAATACAATGGTAAATGAAAGCCAAAACTAAAAAAAGTGACAATATGCATTTTTTTTAACTAATCATACACTTTATGGGATTCTAAATTAACAGCAATTAACAGACTTAGGAAAGAAACACAGGCATCATAGTGGGCAATTTGAACACTATTTTAAGTGCAGAGCAGTCACTGTCAAACCAAGGCTAGGCACAAGACATTTAAAAAGCCTGAGGTGGAAGTGATCTAACTTGTGTGTTTTACTCTAAGCACCCTAGGTTAGATTGCTACCAAATAGAATGGATGTTTGGCCTTGAGTGAAGGGGGCAACACAGGCTACATGCACTGGCTGAGGCCAGCAGGTTGGGGGCTCCCCACTGCTGAGGATGGCCAAGTGCAGCCCAGCAGCAGGGCCACCCCTGATTGGCTGCTGGACAGGGCTGAGCACACATTCTCCCACTACTGGCATTTGTCAACTGAAGGCAAGCTGTGGACGCAACTGGCTCCCATACCCTGCAGCGAAGTCTGCTACCTGGCACTGCACCTGCTCATGGGTGGATGTGGAGGCTCTGAGTGGCTTCCTGCATACCCATCTAAGGCCTCCCCATGCACCCACGAGTGGGCGCAGCACCAGAGAGCCCTACTAGGCTGCACAGAAAAGCACCCTTCACCAATTAGTAAGGATCCTGGTTTTCTCTGACTAAAAAAATCCCCAATTTTCAGGTTACAAAAAGTAACCCCAAACCCACATTTTTCCGGGACAAAATGATACACCACTAATACACAGATATATGTATAGTGGTGTTTCATTCTGATCATGGAAAAATGTGAATTTTGGGTTATTTTCTAACCACAAAATTGAGGATTTCTTTTAATCAGAGAAAACCAGGATCTCTGCCCATCAGCAACAGCCTCGGGCATCTGTAGTCAGTCTGCTCCCTGGCGCTGTGCCTGATCATGGGTGGATGGGGTGGGGAGGAAGCGGGCAGAGTGGGTTCCCGCACATCCACCCAGGGATCTACATGACCTGTAAGTGGGCACAGAGCCAGGGAGCTTGACCAGGCTGCGGGGCACAGTGGAGCACCCTTACCACTCCCCCATCAGGTTCAGCCACTGTGCTGACTTGGCTCTGAGAGAGTTTGGGGACAGAGCAGCCAAGGGTGGGATGCAATGGCAACTCCCTAAGAGTGGGAGGCTAGTGGTGGGCCGCAAATGCCTCAGATGCTAGTAGACTGTAACTTGAGTTGGGAGGGGATCTAGTACAGAAGTTTAATAGATCAGTCTAACCTAAACTGCTTAAGTCTGATGCTACTTCCATCCAGGTCTATCCTGGACTGGGTTCTGCCATTTTTAAACCAGTCTACGTTTGGTGAACTTCTGTTGTGTTACAGGTTTAGATTGATTTCCAGTCAGTAATACTGGTTTATGTGTAATGTCTGTATCTGGCCCAAATGTTCAGATACATAAGGAATGAGACAAAACCATGCAGAAAATATTTTTTCGTACCATAAGCCCTTGGTATGGCCAGCACCATGAAAGACAATCAAACATTTTCTTGAGATGAAGCATTTCTACAGAACCAGACTAGGTATTTTTTAAAATGGGTCATATAATAATGGCCTTCACATAAAACTTATTTTTTTCTTTTTACTTTAAATCCACAACAAGGCTATATAGCTTCTTACTTAAAATACAGAAACATATACTAAAATCAGCATTGATATAGCTGAAACAGAGGGGACACAGGGACAGGCAATAAGAATGATTGTGGGGCATGGAAAAATGTATGTGGACATTTTTTTTTAAACCCAAGACTGTTATACACCCTTCCCACATGCAGATACATCATATGCATACATACGCCCAAGAGTGGCTACAAAGTATAAATGGAAAAGTTTTGATATTATATGATATACAAATGGGTCTTAATGTATAATAAATATTCAAAGAATGCCACCTATGCCATTTAAGGGCACATATGGAGACATCTCAGTATACTTAGCACTATCCTATTTAAGGATAAATTGCACATCTAATTGTCTTTGCAATCTTTCACATTTATTTATATATTATTTAGATTACATATGAACACAGAGAGCAAGTCATAGTTAAGAACAGCTTTCTTAAGGATTCAAAGGTAACTATTATACGCAGTACCTACATAATCATTAAAATATCCTATAATTTGGCATTCCATGTTAGGCATCTTGAACATGATGTGGGGTTTTTCCACTAAGTATAGTGTTGCAGCATGTAAACATCCCTTGTGAAATTAAAGAAAAAGAACATTTTCTAAATATGTATCTTTCATGTGGAATGCAACAGAGAAAAGAAAGGTCCCCAGTTTACTACTCTTAAAGCTATTTTTAACTATAATTTTAATTTTGTTTCATATTATATTATATTAATAAAAGATTGTAATGTAAATTGCATTTGTAATTTATCCATAAATATTTACATTATGCAGGGAGGTGTTTACCCATGTTAGTTTGAAGTTAAGCAGAAGGTAGAGCAGGGTAGCACCTTATAAACTAACTGGTTCAGAGAATTGAGTGTGCATGAGCACAACCAAAGCCTGGAGAGGTAGCATATTTTGACTTTGTGTAGTGCTATACCTATGTAAAACTGCTTTTTAACTATTATGAAATTCAGATTTTGCTAATGAGGCACAGAATTTTGAAAAATGCAGAAAACCAACCAGCCAACAGTAAGTAGAGCCAAAGTATCTCCTCCGACTGGAGGGGAGAAGCCTACTCCATTTTTCTTTTATAAATTTTAAATAGGCAAATTAGCAGAATATCAGCAGAAGAGGGGAGAACATGTGCATGACTAACTTGAAAAGCAATGTTTGTATTTAACATATACAATTTTAAGTACACATTCTCCTCCAATCTTGAGGAAAAAGCACCTGACTATAGTACAAAATGGGAGACAAGGTCAATGGAATAGAAAAAATGTGTAACTTTTTTTAAAATCACAAAGAAAAAAACCAAGGCAATACTACAGATAAGGCAATATTTTAAGTTATTTTCAGAGGGTCCATTATTCTTTGTATATTAATGTGGGGGACCCCCTGTCAGTTGCTCTGATTAATGAAGTAGTGGGTAGAGTTTATGGTAGTGGTTTTGGCTTACAAGTATGCCTCAGATGTACTCATTTGAAAAGACCATATTTCCTTGAATACCATACTATTGATGTAATTGAATTCAACAGCTATTGGTGAAGCCCTGTTGATATAAACAAACGAGCTAGGGACAGACATTCAAGAACCCTGAGTCTGAATTGATTCAATATTTGCAGGTTAGTCTAACCTGCAGAGTTTGAACTGATTTGGAGATGGATAAACATTCCTTTTTCATTCCAGAAATGCAGGCACATGCCTGCAGTGGCTTAGACTAGATGCCAGGTGTTGCTAGAACAGCCCTCCTTTCCCTTCCTCAGAGCTGAGCTGAGGGGGAGGGGGGCAGGATGCTCTGATTAGCCCAGCAGGGAATTGATAACAGTGTTTATCACCCGTAACTCAGTGTTTATCACCTCATTAAGAAAACAACAGAGGGACATTACCAGCTACCTGCTGATTCTGCCTTTGTCACAGCACAGACTGTAGTTAGCATGTGGTCTGCAAGCTAATACATACACACCACGCAGCAAGACGGAGGGAAGAGGGGGATTCCTGTTTAGCATGGAGTGTGGGGAGGGGGCGGGAGCAGCCCGCAAGTCTCTGCCAGAGCTGCAGCCAGGGAGCAGAGGGGAGGGGCCAGCCCTGCTGTGGAGCAGTGAGCCCTGCCCAGTTCAGAGAGCATGCCAGGATGCTGGGGGAGTCTGGTTTATCTTAAACCAGCAAGGGGTCTGGGACAGACATTGCATAAACTATTGTGAGCCAAATCAATTAACTCTGATACTACATTCAACCAAGTTTATCTCAAACCAGTTTCAGCCATTTTCAAAGTGGTTTATGTGCACTGAACTTCTGTTCTGTTACAGGTTTAAACTAGTTTCTGATCACTTAAACCAGCTTATGTGTAATGTCTGTCCCTAGCCATGGAAACAGTTAGCAGGTGTCCCCAAGCAACCACTCCTCAGCTTGAGCCTTGTTCCCCTCGCTTTGGTCCAGATCAGCTTTAGTTTATCAGCAGGGATCTTGGTTTTCTTAGATTAAAAAAATCCCCAATTTTCAGCTTAAGAAAAGTAACCCCAAATCCACATTTCTGTGATTAAAATGAAACACCACTTATATATAGATATACAGGGATTCAAATAAAACACCGCATATATACAGAACTAATTATTATATAGTGGTGTAGTGGTGTTTCATCTTAATCATGGAAAAATGTGGATTTTGTGTTACTTTTTCAATCTGAAAATTGGGGATTTTTTTAAATCAGAGAAAACCAGGATCCCTGTTTATCAGTCGTCAGTTTTTTTCTGGCTGTGAGGGAATGGGAATATTTCAGTAGAATTACTGAAGTTTTCAAATATGTTTTTGCTGCTGGGTTATCATTCACCAGTGTGAATAGTGATTGATAGCTGAAAGATGGAGGTTATAGGAGGGGTTTATTTGGTAGTTAAATATTTAGGAATCATCAAGTCATATCTACGGTAAAGGGAAGGCACTCATTTTTGTATGGATGCTCATGTAAAAATCAAATAAATAAAATGCTTTTGCTATGGTTCTGCTATGCTTATTTCAAATTTCATATACTTCAATGTATAGGCTTATTAGCATCATAAGGACTATGTACGAATTAGCATGATACTACATTGCAAAGAGAGGCAGAATCTGACCCTTAATTACTGATTACTCATTTTCTGATCAAATTTCATATGAAGCACAATTTCTATCACTAAATTGGCCCAGGCAGATTCCAAAGTAGCTGCACCTGCTGAATTAAGTGTAGGAAAGTGAGACAGACTTGTAGTAAGTAAGATCAGACAACAGTAATTCAGGTACAGAAGAGAATAGTTCTTTCTCTGAACTTGAAGTCTGACCTCAACTTTTTCCAGAATCTGACATGGAAGTTATTTGTGGCATCTTGGACAAATCACATTTCTCTGTACCTGAGTTCACAAGTAGTCAGATACAGAAAACAATCCCTCATGGAGATGCTGCAAGGATTAACTGCCTGCAACATACTTTGAGATCCTAGACTAAAAACCAGTGCATAAGCCCAAAACACTGGGTGTGTCTACAGGACACATGATGGACTGTTCTATTGCACTTTAGTACTTCACAGCAAAAACGTCACTTCATCAATCTACTGGATACAAAAATCATGGACTAAATATAGACACTGGATTTATGACAGATTATAACCTGCTTAACATCTGACTCCCCAAGTAAACCCGCTACTTTTTACCAGCTGTTCTCATTCCCTCCCCTCCCCATCTCTCATCCATTGACTATAGCTACATTCATTCCCCTTTCCTCACCACCCCCCCCCCAGCTGTTTCTCACCTACTAACTACCTCACTTTACATTTTAGCTGACTGGCTTTCTTGCATATGTACTGGCTCTGGCTGCTTTACTAGTCTATCCAGGAAGAGCACAGATCATCTGCAGATACTTCCTCAGCCTGATGAAGGGTATTTGTACCCAATAGCTTGCAAAGAAGAATTTTGCACCTATTTGAGTTGATCTAATAAAAGATATTGGATTTACCCAAAGAACTTTGTCTGCCTATGTCCTTAGATCAACACCCCAGTAGCAAAGATGCATTAATGAATGGGTAGACACACTCAGTGGCATGCAAATTATGACCTGATTTTCCCTTGCTTTGTGCCTTGGGCAGCCAATTACACTTGGGCAGAGCTACACTAAAAGCAGTCATTTTGATTTGGCATCATTTTTACTTGTTTTTTTTTTAAACTTGTGCTAGTTCTGTGTACACAAGTATACTAGAGACAAACCTGAAGGGAGACAAATCTTTGGGCTAGTGCTGTCAATACTAGAGGACTAGTCTCACGAGTAAAAGTTTGTAGGAGAGAACATCAATGATCACACGGAAAACTAAATAAACTTTAAATTTAATGGAAGACATCCATTCACCTTCATATCTGAAGTACAACCTATTATTACTGAGATCTATTCTGAATGATATTTGTACTCAGGCAGCATTGGCCATACATTTTACAATTTTTTAAAGAAGTGTAAAAATGTATGCCAGTTCGAGAATAAATCTTTCCAAATACTTGTTTTAACTCAGTTATAAAAGTATTCTGGAGGATGAATACCTACATCATTCCTATTTTTGCCAAGGGGGCTCATGGTATTGGATATAAAGCAGGAAAGCAGTTTTCACATCCAAATCTTGTTTGACAGAAGGAGATTAACAGTGAAAAAACTAGGATTTAAACAAAAAGTTAAAAGAGAAAGCAGCTACTTAAGTTTGCAGTGCTCCGCAAAAAAAAATAAACTAAAGAAAAAAAATGTGAAGGCAGAGTTTTATCAACAAAAATGCTTCCAAACTATTTTTTTAGGAAGTCTTAAAAACATTTTCATTACAACTTTTATTTATACACATACATGCACACACATACCCTCACAAACCTGGTTAGTTTGAGCTTTCAGTATATCTTCATGGATAACTGTTTTCATATTTACATTTGTCATCCACTTAACAACTAGAAAAGAAATCTGAAAACCTAAAATACTGGATAAAGAAAAACTATATTAAAGGAAAAAGTTATCAAAGGTCTCTTTGGTAAAGTGAAGAAATGGAAAGTAACACACTGAAGGTCAAGAAAGTCAATTTTTATATAGAACAAGACTGGATTCATGAATCAAAACATAAAGGAAAGTATATCTTTAGACACAGTATTTACTCTTCCTTTTGCATACCACTATGTTAATACTAATTTTGAAAATGAATTTTCTCATTGAAATAATGCAGTTAGCACAGACCACATAAAAGAAACATCACTATTGAGAGGAAAAAAAAAGAAACCATACAGATATTGATAGTGATCTAATAAATATTATATAAAAATTGTCCAAAAAATAACAATAGAGTTTTAAAAGTTTATTTTCTAACTTTCAGTGACAAAAGCATACAGAAAGAATAAACAGTAATAAAACATTGAACAAAGTCAGAGTATGGGATAAAAGTGTCCAGCAAAAGAGAGATGTGATGGCATGGAAGTGTGTTCCAGCTAAGGAAAAAATATTATTCTCATTCACATTCATCCTCTCTTCATAGCCAGAGAGAAAACCAGAGCGTTAAGGACTGACCTAAATGCTTTTATTTCCTCCTCAAAAGGGAAACAATTCAAGGAAATGATCTCCTAGCAAATAGGTCTCATTTTAGACTTAGATAAGGCACCTCCAAACAGGAAAATAATTATGAAGTTCAAAACTCTAATAGGAAATAATTGTTAAACAATGTTTTCTTCAAAGGACAGGACAAAGTGATCTTCCACAAAATCCTAGGAGAGGCATGTATTTAGGACACACTGGGCAGGTCTATACATTGCCCTATGGCGACATTGTTACTGCACTGTGCTTTAGTAACTGCACCATATACACGGTACATGGTTATTTTTAGCACCTACTTCACCATAGCTGCACACTATAATGGGGTAGTGTGCTGCTACAGCAAAGTAGCTGCTGGTCACATGTAGACACCTGTGGATGCTATGTTGCTATACTGCGTCGCTATGGTGACATAGCATCACATGTAGCTGCACGCACATGTAGCTGCACCCACTTTTCCATCACAATTATAAAAAATAATTTACCCAAGACAGTATATAGCTTTGTGAGAAATAAGTCAGTAGCTTGTCTTCCATTTTGAATATATTCAGATTTAAGTATGTTTAGTCTTTTCCTCCTCCTCATGGTTTGCCAGGACAGATCAGAAATAGCCAAAATAATTCTTACGAGAAACATCTATGCATTTCATCCCAACTAATACATGTTTACAAACATCTATGCCAGGGCTGTCCAACTGACAGTTAATATGGCTCCTGGGCTTCTACCCAGATGCCCCCCATATCATTCAATCCACAGCTAAACCCATGATGCCAACGGAACCCATGGCGAGGTGAGATGTGGGGGCCACCTGAACGTACAGTGCAGGGGAAGGAGGGACACCACCCAAACGCAGTAAGGTGGAGATGCCTGCGGCCCTGTGCAGTGCAACGACTGCCCATTCACCTACATTTAATCTGAACACTCCCCAAACCTTTTCAGGGATCAAGATCAATTATGCCACTGCTAAGAACAGCCAAATTTGATATTAAAAAGTGTTAAGATTTCAGTTTTTGTCTGCAGAGTCTGTAGTCACTGTACAGTGTTCAGCATAACAAGGCTATTATCTTGAATACCGGTTTTTAATAGTCTTAATATTTCTCCACCAACCAGGTAGGACAGTGCTAAGTGATGAGACAAGGCTGCTATACACCAATGGTTTTCTGCATAGACATTTTCTCAGAAACAGAGAAAGTGTATCTGGACAGGAAATCTCTTTTAGTCTCAAGTTGTTTCTGAAATGCAACTCATCAGAAGTTGACCTACTAGCTTTAGTGGATGAAATGCTCTAAGTAAGGGCTCCCTTCTTTGTAGGCTTTACCAGTAGGTGCTTAAGTCTACTCTTTTTCTGGTCTCTCCATTTGATCGTATGTAACTACAGCTAGCTGTTATGATGGCACAAAAGTTATAGCTATGTAGAATTTCTGTACTAGTACTCACTGTCTACAACAACTCCCCATATATTCTATGTGGGCAAAGTGTCCACTTAGTAGTCATGGTGGATATCTTTGCATTCTTCGGTTTCCCCCAACCCAAAATATATGTAACATACCACTATAACACACAGTTTCTATTATGCAATATGCAAAGGTCTTGTGCCACAGGTATGATGGTATGTTGAGGTCCTTAAAAGTGTGGCTTGTCGTGTCCTAAGAACACTAAATATTTAGGGCCTATTCTTCTATTTGTCCAATGCCAAAACAGCAATGATTTGGTCCTCTGCTCCTTCACTAAAATACACTGAACCAGTGATCTTTCTGTTTTCCAGTTCCCATAATTTCATGTTCATACATTTTTCGCCTTTTAAAATCAGATATGTAAACCCGCTAGTTCCTCAAAGAGTGTTCAACTTTCTCACAACTGTGGCAAACATTCTTTCTTTTAGCAATGATAGTTTCCATTAGTATAGACACAATGGCTTTGGGGCAAACCTTAATTCTGTCAATTTCTTCTGTGTTTCCTGAAACTTGCCATAACCAACCAGAATCTATTCGCTTACGGTAACAGTGGCTGCTATGTCCTATTCTGGACAACTATTAAATGTAAGCATAATATCTGAAAAAGTACAACTTTTTGTAGATTTGGTAGTGTGATGACATGGGGATATATATTATTGCCTACAGAGGAATGTGATATGACTGCACATAACATACTCTCAGTTACCAAAATTCCATGCTATAAATGAGAAAGAAGAATTTGTCTATCTGGAATTTGTCTATACCATGCTCAGATATATCCTAGTAGGGTACTGCTGGACACACCCCACTCCTGCTAGCACTTCCAAATACATCTCCTCTGGGGCTGCTCTCAAGACTTCAGTATCCACCATGCTTGAGAGATGATGTGGGAGGGATGCTCTTGGAATGGTTCCACAATTCTTTGTCTAAGTTTGGTGGGTGCGAGCAGGAAAAGATGGATAGGGTATGCTTCAGACAATCCCTGCCAGGACATGCTAGAAACACCATGTAGACATAACCCCTGGACGCACTGAACACTTAGTAGTCATGGTGAACACTTCTTTCAGTCATGGTGGCCTTGTAATTCAAACCCAAGACCACAGCTGGATGCTTTTAACTGAACATACTGCCTTACTAATTAGTTGCTTCGTTTGCTCAAGAAACAGCAACTTTCTGTGTCCCCACTGAAACGCTGAGTCTGACTTGTTCTCTAGCATATCTATTTAGCAGTACCAATTTCTCTGAGGTATGGGTTTACACTTGACAAGGTAAATTCAACAATCTTAATCTCCTTTCAAGATTAGCAGGATTTTGACAGTTTTGTCTTAGACACTACTGCTGATTTTCTTTGGCTTCATACTGTCTGTCACATTTTTCAGCTGAAAGTATTTTATCAGTGACTTTAACGTTATTTGTTAGATATCTGGGGCATGCCACATACACTTGACACGTCCATCAATACCAGGCACAAACTTCACGATGCCATCAAATGATGGGAGCTGTACAAAGTCCTGAATAGAACACTTAACACTGGTTTTGACTGTGGTGTGCCAATGCTCCTCCTAGGGCAAACCTGAAGATTCCTGGCTGGACGGTCTTGCACCTCCCCCCTATCTCCCTCCTCCTGCTCACGGGTAGCCCGATCACCATATTTTAGGTTTAGGAAGAAATTTGACCCCAAATTTGTTTAGATTTGTACAGTCTGGGTTTTTTTTGTCTTCTTCTGTAGCAGGAGGTAGGTAGAGGGGTGGGGAGGGAGGGGTGGCCCTCTTCCTGGCTGTCTCCAGCATATTTTAATTACTTTTGCAGCAGCAGGATGTTAGCCACCATGGTCCCACTGTTTTACCTGGGACAGGCTAGGGTGTTATGTATTGTGGTTGTATTAGGATTGACTTTATACTTTTTTCGAATAGGTTAAACAATGCATTTTTATAGAATGGTTTGAATAGGGCTGATCCTCGTTCAGACAGGGGACTGGACTAGATGAGCTCTCAAGGTCCCTTCTAGCCCTACTTTTCTATGATTCTATTATTAGAAATGCTTCTTGAGCTAAGTGAATACCAAAGAGTAAGTGGATGAATGCACTTCTCTCTTGGGGAAATTAAATTGCAATTCAACGTCAGAGGAATTTGAGATTGTAAAATTTGGTCTAATCCTGACTGGCAGCAAAAGCAAAGTTACAGAATTCTCTCCCACATACCCAACTCTTTCCTGGGGCCTTTGAAAGCATGGCCAGCCAAGAAACTGACCCTTTCAAATTCTCAGCTTTCTTTCAGCATATTAGATGTGCTACAAATGAATCCAACCTCTGGAATCCCAAAGAGCTGGGTGGGCAAGCAGCAGGAACCATGACTGGTCTCTAGTGAAGTTTCGCCAAAATCTAAATATCCTCCATGAAGTATTTTCATTTAACTGAAGTAAATATTATTGGCCTCCTTTCCCAGACTTTCAAATCTGACCTTCAGGATAGTTGAAGTCTGGACATACAAATAATTTGCTTGTGAATTTACTGAATGGAAGAATGCAATAGTGCTTCCAACCTGTTTCCATTTTTTATTGATGAGCCCCCCTAAATGATGCTTCTTTTCTGTCCCTGTGGCATCCCATCACCTACTTAGCAGAATCAGCTCCACGTGACAATTACTTGCAAATTTTTGGGTCTCAACGTCTCTTAGTTGACTGACATTGGTGTAATCCATTGCACACATCTTTCCAGTCTTTCATTAAGTAATCTGTTTTAGCAGATACCAATGACACCACAGTATATTTCCTATTGATATTTAATTAGTTCACAAGCTAGGGATAGATTCTGTGCTTCACAACATAAAACTGCATACATTTTACACCCTTCTTGCAATTTTGCCCACTTCTTGATTTTAAAGTGAACATAGGTCTGCTTGCAACCCTAAAACTGCCCTGACTTCTCAAGATACTCAGGCTTTTCCCACTTACAGCACTCTCCTGCATCTTGCCAGCTGACTTACCTTGCTACCTGCTGCATATGCAGAGCTCCTGACACAAAGTGGTGCTTGAATGATTCAGTATGTCCTATAGTCAGTAGTTCTCCACTTAAGAAATGACTCTAGACAGATCCACTCAGGCAGAGAGAATCAATTTTACTGATGAATGTTCATTTTCTATGTAGAACTGCATTGCAACTAAGATCATACATTTCTGCTACATCAAACTGCCCATACAGTCAGCTAAAGAGAAACTGTAACTTGTAATGCTGACATCCAGTGATGTCCAAAGATAAAAGAAAACCAATAATAGAGTGAGAAGTTTCACTGTTCCCTCAATATAAACCAATAGATACTTTAAATTTAAAAAAACAAACAAAAAAATCCTATATATGGGATCCACATTTTCTTCAAGTGAAAAAGGATACAATAAAGAATGTGTAATACTGGGTGCATCTATAGCAAGCGCATCACTTCCTGGTTGGCATGCTTCTAAAAACTCCAGGGCTTTTGATAAAAAAGACATTATATTATGTTACTTCTGCTTAATATTTACATGTGGAATTGAATCCAAGTTGCTATAAAAGCTTCCGATAGAGTGGATCAGATTGTGTCTAAGCATTTGCTAATAGAAAAATTAATATTGGCTAGTTGTTGCTTGAACTCTGGGTCTGACTGTGACATCTCATAGTCACGCTAGATATTAGTCATTTCACAATGTAATTACAACAGGCTTTGCATAAAATAAGCAACCCTTCTCTCAAGATTCTCTTGCTATAGCATTTCCCCCTTTAAGTACATTTTTAAAAATACTACATGTTGTTCACATACAGAGTTTCCATTTCAAACAAACATTGCCTTGATAGGAAAAAGTGTTTTGGGAGAGGCACCCCCAATCCTTGTGAATCTCAGCACAGATCTCTCAGCAATTCAAAGGTTTCTATAAGGTTTCCTGAGAAAAAAATGGAAGCAGCAGAGAAAACAAAGCATGCGGACACTTGATTATTTTTAGTTCTGCTACTGATGCACTATGACTTTGGGCAAATCTCTTAATCCCTCCATCTCTCATTTTTCTGATCTGTTAAATGGGAATTAAAATATTATGGTGGCATTATTATAGGGGATTGTTTTGATAACCTACCTGACAAGCCTCTTCCAACTCTACTTTCAATAACTCCATGAGTACTTTCCTGCTTTAGCCAAGTGTTGAGGTTTAATTAATTAAAGTTTATGAGGAGCTTTGAAATTTTCAGATGAAAGGTGCTATACAAACGCAAAATATTATTACTCATTGATGTCACTGTGTTAGAAGAGTATCACTTACACAATACAGTTTTTGTTTCAATGACTTCTAGTGTTTGAAGTTTAGACACATATTTATAATTAAGATTGATACAGCAGAGATACTCTTAAGGTGTGACCTGGATTATGAATCCAGAAGTATGGCTTTGGGGATGGAACAAACTTGAATTAAAACAACTCCTAAAGAAAGGCCTGGCTGCACCGAGAGAAACCAGCCAGTTCCTCCATATCTTTCAGTAGGTTTCTCTCCTTTTCTAAAATAGAACTGACTGTGGTAGTGAGTATGAGCACACATGGTTGGTATTGCTCAAGTTCAGTTCCAATATGCATACAAATCTAACTGTACTGTTTTTTTCACAATCGCTTAAAATATTCCTTTTGGTCTAAAATGTTTTATGGTTGGACATAGCCAAAATGTTAATACATTAAAAAAATTAATGTAATCAGTGGAATATTTAGATATTTCAGTATTCAAAATATATTCAGATCAAAGATCTTGCAGACTTTACTTATATTTAAAAGTTCAACTTGATTTATTTTGCAGATTACGTTTAGAGCTAAAGTTTAAACCAAAGTGTTTTTGTGGGGTTTTTTATAAAGTTAGGAGAGCTTGAAGTGCAATTTTATTAAAAAAACAACTGTACAGACAACAATAGGTTTCTATCACTATTGTATATATTACTGATTTCTCACATCAAATTTACCAAGATTAAATAAAGATTTTTTTTCTTTAAGTGCCAACCCTGCAATTCACCCAGACTCTTGACAGTCAGCTTTGGTTCCTTTTTCTTAAAGCTTACTAGTACTAGTAAAGATTCTACAGTGCATGTTAAATAAGCCTTCAGCTACAGGCATGGAAGGCCACTGGTTAAATTATACCGATTTGGGTCAGAAGGGATTTCACTAAAGGTAAACCACTACTATTAAAGCATATGGGGTCAACGATTTTCTTTTTATAAAACTGCTAATAACTATAATTGTTACAATTACTATAAGTTCAGCATGCATGCATTGAATGCCAGTATTCATACTTGAAGCTTATTGAGATATTAAAAAAAAAATGTTTCTTTTATGCCTTGGTGAGATTTATAAAAAAAAGCTAAGTTTTAAGAAAATCACTTCAGCAGATTTAAAATTCTGGTTTAAGTCAGACCTATGAATCCTGAAAAGTTTTTAACAGATCAGAACCTGAGATAGCATTGATTTTGGATGGTCAGAAATAAAGGCTGTTTTATTTTTACAAGCTTCAGATAAACAGATGTAAAACCTAAAATGGCTAGGAAATAAGTTTGGTCGGTGGCGGGGGAGGGCATTTCATGTTTTGCATTTTTATTTTTCAAACAATTTTGTCAAGTGTATTATAATAATAAATGTGTACAATTTTAAATGGTGATACTGAAAGCCTATATTTGAAACATAAGCACAAAGGGATACAGTGTTGGACTTCTGCATAACTGGCTTATGAACCATTTGGTTGGATTGCCAAATGTCCTGCTTTTAGAGGGATGGCCCTGCTGATATTTTAACAACACTTTTTTGGTTTTGGTTTTTACATACATTCCCACGATCTTGCTAAGCCTCTCCTAGTAGGTGCCCGCTCAAAAGTGCATGGATGTTGTATATATCATTTTTCTTTTAGAAAAAGATACTGCATCAGTTAGAAATATTCTTGCCACACACACTGCCACTCTCAGTGTTGTGCAATACGTCTGACCTTTATGGAGACGGAGTTAATAGTATCATGCTGCTAGTACAGTGGGAGAAGACTGGGTGACACCCAATCCTCAGACCTAAACCACTGAAGCTTTAAGCAGATCTCAAACAGGAAAAACTCTACATTGGATCTTGAATTAAACAGATTTCTTAACAGAACACAAATCAGAAGGAGTTTTATCATTCTTTCTATATTAAGCTTTACCCTAAAAATATGTTCAGAATTCAAGCCCATAATGAGAAAAAACACCTAAAATATCACAATTATAAATATTTATGAGCTATAAAATTGACTGGGCAAGGTACTTCTTGTAAACCCTTTTCTTAATATACTCTAGAGAGGACATCAAATCTGCTAACAGGGCACATCCAGACGAGCGCAGTCATGAGGTATGTGACACTTCAAACACTTTGCAGTGCCACATACCACACAGTCCAGTGTTTTCCGCACTGCAAGGGCATGCAGCCTGGGGGGGCACTGCACTGGGGGGGTTTTCTGCAGGTTTTTTGACCCCTGGATATCCAGGGGTCAAAAAAAAAAAAACACAGGAAAAAACCCCCGGTGCAATGCATACTCAGCCAGCAGGCACTGCTGAAAAGTGGAGCTGGGCTGACCAGAGTCGTACTGCAGCTGCCGGCTAGGCTCCGCGGGGCAGAATTGCTGAGGCTGCAGCCCTGGGAGCCCCTCAGGATCCCAGGTAAGGCTGCTGCGGTCAGTCCAGTGCTGGCCCCAGCCTCCACTACCCCACCTGGGGCAACCTGTTGTGTGCCAAAGCGCGCGTGGCACGGGCATTCCCTGGGGATAAGCAGCGGTGGCGCAAGATGCACCGTTGCCACTTGTCCCCTGGGAAACAAATGTCCATGCACATCTGGGCACAGCCAGAGAATTCAAACTGGATAGTATGTGGACATAAAGTAAGCTATTGGAAAAGGGTTTTAAGGTCAAGCAGACAGCTCTAAAACCATAGTAGAGGAATTATCTTGAGTAATAGCAGCATGTTGTGCAGGAACAAAAAAGACTTTTAATTTGGCTGCACTGCTCCTTCATTTTACAGCAAAAGAGCAAAGTATGGATTAGCTATCATTAGGACTGCACCTTGTTTAAGAAAGGTAAAATTAAGAAAACATCTTTATAAAAGCAGCATTCACAGCTTGACATGCTAAAAGCGTTTAATGAACCAAAACCTGTGGAAATCCCTTTGGACAGCTAACATACAAACACAGCTATTATTAATTAGGTCACATTTGTTTCCTAACAAGCCCTTTATTCAATTTAGTTGTAGTAAACAGAACCATATACATCAGTCTTTGCAAACAAGTATTCACCACTGAAGAAATTATTACATCTTAAATACTTACAATTACATGAGTTAGCATAACAACAACGCTTCATACATAAACTATACTTTTCCATTCTTCAGAACACAAGAACTGTGCTTCATTTTTGCATACTTTATGTAACCATGTATATTAACAGCACTGTCACTAGAGACAAGTATACTTGACACTTCAGGGCCAGTTAAATCTTGACCTTTCTGTTCAGAAACAACAGTGACCTCTAGAATCATTCGTCTTGTTGGGTTTTTTTCAGTGCAGAAAACAGTCAGGATCTTACAACAACTAACTGCATGGTTGCAACCATCTATCCATACACTGAGCCAAATTAATCTCATTTGCACTCTCTGAAGGAAGAGCAGCCTTCTGTGAACCATCACTTGAATGCCTGGGACCTAATATATTAGCTGATGCCAAATCCATATCTAGCATAACAGTTAGAGCTGGCAGTTATTTTTGTTAGCTTGTATGAAAGGTAAGTTCACAAAAGCAAAAGAGAAAAGATTCTACATGCCATTAAAACAATCCTCTTAACAAGCTATACAACTTTATATTGACATACAGTGCTCTTCCTAAAAACTGCCTCATTTTCAAGTTTGTTACAGTAATTCAATGCAAGTGATTGAAAAAACATGGGGAGCAAACAACAAAATGCAAGACAATTTATAGACATCTAATGGAAGAAAATAAAATTGGAATGTAGTAATTCAGAAACCCCCCCAGGAGAGCTGGAAAACAAATGAGACAAGTCTGCAATACAACATGGGTGCATCTACATGAGACATTTTATTGACCATTACACTAATCTAATGTGCAGTAAAGCATCAACATCTACACAAGTGTAGGTCTTTCTGTGCAGGAAATTAGGCTAATGCACCATTTGCTAGTACCAACAAACACAGATACTAGATTAATGGTGCAGTAGCTACGGCGCAGTAGTACATGTGTAGATGCTGACCAGGACCAATTTGCTGCCAGTCAGGCTAGACACCAGGGGGCCACAGGTAGTGGGGGAGAGAGCTGTCTGCGGCTCTAGTGCAGAGCTTGGGACTGCAGCCCAGCTTGGTGGCACTGCCTTAGGGCAATGCCCCATGGCCAAGCAGCAGCAGCAGCAGCAGCACTCTGAGCTCTTCCCTTGTTTGCTGAGGGGATGGGGGAGCTGTCTGCCACTGGTCCCAGTGCTGTTGACCCTCACATGTTTTCCCCTGGTCTTGGCACTGCTTACTCCACATGTCTCCCCCTCCCCTCCCCCCACAAGTCCCATCATTGCTCAATTCCCGGCTCCCCCCAGGCACAGAGGTGGGAACTGGAGCCAACTGAAGCATGAACTGTGAGGGCAGCAGCAGGGCTGAGGGGATGTGGAAGCTCTCTGTCTCTGGCCCAGTGCTGTGGGGACAGAGTGCTCCTCCATCTCAGTGCTACTCAGCTCCCAAATCCTGAAAACTCCCCCATCCCCTCAGCAAGCAAAGCTAAGGAAGAGTTTAGGGTGCTGCTGTGCTTGGCCATGGGGCACTGACTCAAGCCATCGCCACTGAGCCAGGCTGTGATCCCAAGCTCCACCCTGGGAAGCCCTCCCCCACTCTGGGGCAAGCTTCCTTCTCCCTGCTCCCCAAAGCTTAGGTCTGACCCCTGTGCCCCTTGCCACCCTGGGATTAGCACCGGAGGGATCCTGGCACTTCCTAGCTGCTGGAGGGAGGCAGAGAATGGCAGGGGGGCTGGAGCAGCCCTGGACTGAACTGCTCCTGTTGGGAGCAAATCTGTTCCCAACGCAGGCGAATGTGTAGACACATTCCTGAGCACAGTGTACTACACCTTATTTTAATGTGCAGTAACCTTAAGGTGCATTAATTACATGTGTAGATATGCCCTATGGGATTCCAAAAGCCAGCACAAAGTTAGGCTGCACCAACGGTATTATTTTGCTATATAGTGCTGAGTCAACCTTCCATGAAATACTTTCAGTTCTGAACACATTAGTGCCAGAAAGCTCCAGAAAACAAAAATGAAGAAATTCAGAATAACAAACATTTATTAGAATTTTCAAGGATCTTGCTTATGTGGGCAGATGCAAATGTCTCAATGCTACATGCTCAGTTTATTGACAGAGAAAGATACACACACTTGAATGCTGAAAACAAGAACAGAAAGTCACAAGGAAGTATGAAACCTAGTCACAGTCTAAGGATATTTATAGAAAGTTATTTTAGGGTTTTAATATCACTAAAACAGAAATCTCACAACATTGCTATTGAATAGTAAGTTGCTCAAGGGAAGTGCTGAAAATCATATCACAATGCAATAGGGTTTGATACCCATGTAGGAGGGGAGATGAGACAAAAAATCTACCACAGTATCTTTTAACTTTAAAAAGGTTGACTATATAACAATGAAGAAGCTAGTTAGACAGAAGTTAAAAGGGGACCTAAGGAAGTGAAGAACTTGTAAGCAGTATGGGAACTACTTAAGAACACCATATTGGAGGCACAGAACAAATGGATACTGCAAATAGCCCCTGCTCTCCCCAATGGAAAATAGATTGAAAGAAAGCTAGCATGGTTTAATAGTAGAGTTGCAGAGGTAATAAAAAGAAAAAAGCAGTAGGGACACATAGGGGGTACATGTGCACCCCCTGAGAGTGCTGGTGCACCCTTTGACTGGCCACGCTCGCTTAGATGATGGACAAGGGGGGCAGGCGGGGGCACCGGTGCCCCCCCTGCAACCACCAGCCAATCTCTGCAATTACTGCAGCTGCTTCTGGGAGCAGCTGCAGCGATCAGCTGGCGCTTGCTGCCAGGAGTGGGCGGCCCCCCGGAAGGGGCGGCAGCAATCAACCATCATGGGATTGCCCGCGGGGGGACCATCCCCCCCCCCCCCCCCGGGTCAACAGGACTGGTTGCAGGGGGGACACGTGCCCCCCCGACTAAGGCAGCACCAGTCACCCATGGAAAAAAGGCTTCTTTCAAAAGGTGGAAATCAAATCCTAAAGAGGAAAATAAGAGAGACCTGGCTGGTGAATCAAATGTAAAACCACAAGACAAGCTAAGAAAAAAATTGAGGAGAAACTTGCTAGAGATATAAATTTCTTTAAGTGCATTAGAAGCTGAAGACATGTAAGGGCGTGGGCAGATTTTCTGAGTCATTCAAGAGCTTCTGGATGGCAATTAGTCTCAAGAAGACTGTAATCGTGTATCAAAGGGTGGAAGAATCAATCCATTGCTGTGGAGGATAAATCTCTTGGTGTCATTGACAGTTTTTGCTACTTGGGTTCTACAATCAGTAGGAATCTTGACCTTCAGACTCAGCTGAATCAGAAAAGCAGCTAAGAATTTTAGGCTATTAGAGAACTGTGCATAGAATAAAAGCAAACTATCAGCTAAGGTGATGATGCAAATCTACGAGACTTGTGCGCTGTCATCTATTCCTGGTTTATGGTTCAGAAATGTGGATTACATATGCTAGGCACATCAGGAGACTAAGCATCTCATGTGGAAGATGGTTAAGTAAGATCCTGAAAATAAAGTGGGAAGACAGAATACCAAACACAGAGGTACTGAAGCATGCAGGACTGACACACTTAAAAGCCACTATCATGAAGAAGAGGTTGCAATCCATCAGCCATGTCTGGAAAATGGAAGGAGATAGTATACCCAAGAATATTTTGTATAGAGAGATTTGAGATGATTCTAGAAAGCAGGGTTGTCCTCTATGGCGGTACCATGAGGCATACAAAAATTATATTAAGTCATTCAAACATCAACGTAGAAAGCTTGGAGGAGTGCGCAAAATCCCACCCAATCTGGACAGAACATTTGGCACTGGGTGCAGCTCAACATGAAGCAGCTTTGAGCCAGAGGATAAAAGCAAAATGAGAAAGAAGAAAGCAGCATAAACTTGGTGTAAACTTGGACTGCAAGTCATGGATCTATGAAACTTGTATCAAGCTGTGTCACTCTCGAACTGGGCTTGTCAGCCACAAATGGATTCCTCAGGCATCTTATGAGACTTTTATGTGTACACCATGATCCAGAAGATTGACAGTTGCCTACTACGTGTAAGGGATGATCACAGCATAAAGCGGGGGGGGGGGGGGGGGGAAATCCCTTCCTTTAAACCAGGGGTGGGCAAAATGCAGCCCAAGGGCCAGATGCGGCCCACCAGGCCATTCTATCCAGTCCACAGGGCCCCTAAAAAATTTAGAAAATTAATATTTATCTGCCCTGAGCTGTCTGTCATGTGGCCCTCGATGGCTTGCTGAAACTCAGTAAGCGGCTCTCTGCCCAAAATAATTGCCTGTCCCTGGCATAAAGGACAATAGGCCATTGTGAATAAAATGCATTTTTTGCATCTGCCTTCACTGGAAGATGTTAGGAAGATTCCCTTAACAGACCTGCTCCTCTGTAGGGACACGTCAGTGGAACTGACCGTAACTGAGGTTTCAATAGATGGTCATAGAGGAAACTGATAAACTAAACAGCAGCAAATCACCAAGACCCGATGGCATTCACTTTTGGGTCCTAAAGGAGCTCAGATTTGAAACTGTCGAACTCCCAAATGTAGTACACAACCTATTACTAAAAATAGCTTTGGTACCAGAGGACTGGAGGGCTGCCAATGACTCCAATATTTTAAAAGGGCTCTAGAAGGGACTTGGGGAACTACAGGCCAGTGAGTCTAACTTCCATTCCTGGAAAACTGGTAGAAATAACAACACCAAAAATGGTTTAGCACATGAATAGCTATGACTTGCTGGTTTTGTCAAAGGGAAATCATGGCTTACCAATCTACTAGAGTTTTTGAGGGTGTAAATAAGCAGGTAGATCAGGGGGATCATCTTGTCATAGTATATCTAGGTTTGTTTTTGCTTCAATATTAAATGAAATAATATAGCACAAGGCCCCTAGTAAAACTATTAGTTTCTTTTTACCTAGAGAAAAATAAGTACTGTGTTATATGCAGGGAACCTGCTTTTCTCTGATAAAAAAATCCCCAATTTTTAGTTTTTAAAAAGTAACCCAAAATCCACATTTTTCCATGATTAAAATGAAACACCACTTATATCTAGATCTAGATATATATCCGTATTTCATTTTAATCATGGAAAAATTCTGTATTTTGGGTTCCTTTTGAAAAATGAAAATTGGGGATTTTTTTTTAAATGCGAGAAAACCAGAATCCTTGCTTATATGGGATGATGCACCATGCTAGTTGCACCCTGCTTTTCAAAATCCCAGATCTGCCCATGGTCACGGATTAAAAATTGGTTTACAGATAGAAAACAAAAAGTGAATATAAGTGGGATGGAAAGAAGTAAATAGGAAGGTCCTGCAGAGACCCACGTTGGGACTGGTGCTGTTTAACATATTCTTAAATTATCTGAAAAAGGGTGGCCAAATTAGTGAGATGGCCAGATTTGCAGAATAGACAAAATTATTCAAGGCGGTAAAGAACAAAGCAGACTGTGAGTAACTACAGAAGGATATGGTGCAACTGAGTGAATTAATTTCATCTGCTGTTAATTTGCCCTATGTAGATAAGTGTAAAGTATAGCATCTGGGCAAAAATAAATACATATACCTACACTATGATGGGCTCTATATTAACTGTCACCACAAAGGAAGGAGATCTGAGAATCATTGTGGACAGTTCACTGAAAACATCAGCTCAGTGCTCAGCAGCCATCCAAAAGGCAATGTATTAGGGATTATTAAGGAAATTATGATCAATAACAACTATCTCACTCTCTCTATATATAGTTATGCTCCTTTGTAAATCTATGGTGTGTCCACTCCTTGAATACTATGCTCAGTTTTGGTCCCCATACTTTAAAAAGTATATAATAGAACTAGATAAGGGCAACAAAAATCATTAGCGTTATAGAAGGGCTTCCTTATGGGGAGAGAGTAAAGAGAGTAGGCCAATTCAAGTTTAGAAAAGAGATTCCTGAAGGGGGAAAAGAATAGGGTTTACAAAATATTAAGTGGTGAAGAGAAAGTAAATATACCTGGGAGACGTGAGTACTGAACTGCCCCAAATGCCACAGTAATGTATGACAAGGCATCAATCATTTTGAGCAGACTTGCCTCACTATGGAGATGGATAGATAAAAGATGAAGGGAAATAAATGTGTCCTGATATCATCAGGATCCCCTCCACTCTTTCCTCCTAAAACTATTTGCCACATCTGCAATTGACCATGAAGATCTTGGATCTGCCTCTTCAGTCATATTGACTCACTAATGATTTCCTTATTGTATGGAAGACTGTTATCCTTGTATTGAGGGGCGGCCAACAACAACATTCCTGGCAGCATTGCTGGTGCCTACACAGACAAGAGCAAAGGGTAGTGGTTTGAGGGACGGATGAGCTTTGGCAGACTTTCTGCAACACCCTGAATACAGATTCCAGGCAGACAGCACACCTCCTGGGACCCCAAATCTGGATGTCAAATTGGTGCTTCTGTTCCCTGCAGAAGGGAGTCTCCAATCACCAGCACTTTTCTTCATGGTGTAATGGTTTTAGGGAAGGGGTGGGCAATTATTTCGGCTGGAGGTCCACTTAATGAGTCCTTCGAACCTATTGAGTGCCACATCCATCTCTTGTCTCTGTCTCTCTCTTCTCTTCCCTCCTCCCCCCCACCAATCTTCTCCTCCCCCTGTCTTTTCTCCTCTCCTCACTGTCTATTTCCTTTCTCTCCTCCTGTCTCCTGCTCCTTCCCTCCCTCCGCCTCCTTCCAGAACCTGGCTGAAGCTGCAGTTCATCAGCAGCCCCAAGGCTCAGCTGTGGACCCAGATGGGAATTTCCATCTGGGTCCATAGCTGAGTGTGAGGTCTCCTGGTGAACTGCAGCTTCAGCCAGGTTCTGGAGGGAGGGAAGGAGTGGGAGAGAGAGAGAGAAGAGAAAAGACAGAGAAAGACATTGCCGTGTACCCAGCACAACAGCAGCTCCTGCCTGGATCCAAAGGTGATGCTGCTGGCAGCTTCTGGGTTATGGCTCCAGGCGGGAGCTTTCACTGCACTAGGAGGGCAGTGGTATTAGCTGTGGATGCCATTGGCAGGTTGTGCATCCAGGCTCCTGAACTTGCCCACAGCATCCACAGCTGACACCGCCAGTGGTTGGTTCAGTGGAAGTCCCACCTGGGTCCACAGCTGATGTCTGATGCTGCTGGGTGAAAGCAGTCCCACCCACCCACCCAACAGCACACAGCGGCCGGAGCTGCCAGCCACCCATAGGCCAGATCCAGAGAGTTGGAGGTTGTCCACCCGTGGACCAGACTGAATCTGCTAGCCATCTGAATCCGGCCCACAGGCCGTATTTTGTTCACCCCCGTTTTAAAGGTACCATCCCTGGGCCCTGCACTTCCCACTCTCTGGACTGCTGAGTCTTCTAGGTCTTTCCTGCCAATGTCTTCACCTCTGATTTTTTCTCAGCTGTTCCACTGCAGTGCTTGGAAGCAGCTGCTAACTTGAATCTGTTCCTCTTGAATTCTGGGGACCATTCTTCCTCTAGTGGTCCCATGGTGCCACTTCTCTTCTTTTCCCTTTAGCCTCTTCAGTACCAGGCTCTCATTATTTCTATCCAAGATATCTTCATTTTTCTTAACAGTATGTAACATGGATACCCATGATACCAACTTTTTAATCTTTTCCTCCAAGACAAGACACAGGTTTACATTTGGTACGGATGAAATAGTCCTGACCCTCTGAAAGGAATGCAAACACAGCTCATTCCACATAAGTCACAACTGCTGATCCAATTTTCATTTAAGCAAAAGAAGAACAGCCCAAAAGAAGAGTGGGGCTATTCTCTGCAGGGGAGAACTGGGAGAGACTGTGGGAGAATGCCCCACTCCTGTCAATCAGCTGATTAATGGGATGGGGGGGACATTCTTGTGGGATGGGAACTCCCTCAGGTTATGCTCTGAAAACCTTTATTAATTATATGTTCCTTTATTAATAATATTTTTAAGACACATTAAGTTGTTAGTCCTTAAGTTTGCAAAAATTACCTTGAAAATATGAACTGAGCCAAACTCAATGTAATAATCCCTGCCTGAGTCTGCAGACAACTTGGCTCAAGCTGCCTAAAAATCTTAAATCAATGCCTGCAGTTCTACACACACAGATTTTATATTTCCAAAATGCCAAATATTATAGTCACACTACATATTAATTTCTATAATCAAATTAATATATCCATATCTAGAGAAAGATAACTTGAATATATATCTATATCTACATAGACAGACATAGGCATAGATGTAGCTATATTATGTGTGTGTATGTGTGTCGTATGTACATAGATATCTATGTATATCTGTGTATAAAGTTACTATATATATGAATCAAATATATGTGTGTATGAATATTAATACATTTTTGCTGGGCAATTCCATTTTTTACAGTAGCTAAGCTTCTGATTTTGTTTTTTTACTGGTGATATTTTGGTTTTGTACTATCCTATTTGTTTCTCCACCAAGCTCCCCACTAAGGTTATTTAATTGCAAGTATTGTTTCTTTGAGCCCTACAGCTAGAAATGGATGCCACTATGAAACCAGGAAACTTCTTGTGGGGTTCAAAAGGTTGGGAGTGGGGGAGGGAAAGCAGAAGTGTAAGCTGGGAAGCTTATGCTTAGAAAGCCACAAAACAGTTGAGCTCTATGGAGTGGAGGATATGACCTACTGCAGCCAGATTCAAGAGAGTCTTTGCCTAAGCACATATGGGTAGAACACGTTAATCAGCTAGGCTAAACAACACTGCAGAAACCAAGATTTGGGGCCGGCACCTGGGCTGCCTAGAGAACACAGCCAAAAAAACCCCATTCTTTACAAATAATCAGAGTATGGCACAGCAGAATATATTTTCAACTATATGTAATAACACTTTTTGAGGGTGCATGGTGGACATTTCATAGCAACAAATAAATTAATATCGCTGCAGAATACATGGAGCCCTGACTTTAGGGTACAGTGATGTAACAGCACCAACATGGATGGCACTGGGTGTTTTAATAGGCCTTTCCTCCATCCCTACATTCTGTGATTCTATAATCTGCCAGTAAATGTGGTTTTGTTAGGTATAAACATATAGGAAGATGGTAATGTTCTTCTATTTCCAGTTAAAAATGAAATTCAGTGTAAAAATAAAATCCCATTCAATCTTATTGAAAAGAGACTTGGACAGACGCCATTTGCACTCTTACCATAATCTTGTCACTGTCAATAATTGTGTTCAACCTGTGTGCAATTGTCAGCACAGTGCACTGGGCAAACTTTTCACGAATTGTCTTTTGAATCAACCCATCTGTTCTGAAACACAGAAAGAGCAACACAAATAAACATAATTAGACATTTACGTGATTAATCAAACTGCAGAGAAGCTTTATTATTTTCTTGTAAACCCCTATAAAAAATAAAGAAATGTAAGCTTACAGAGGTGTTTCAGAACATCTATTTTTCTTCATTAAGTTTTAAACTTGCAGAATTATGAGCACACACACATGGGCAGTTCTAAAATTTTGGAAAGGGGGGTGAAGATATTACATATAAAACAACACACATTTTTCTCCAGTTAAACTAGAAGTTTTACTAATATGAAAGGGGGTTGGGGGTGGAGCTATATTATTCAATTTAAGATTGAAGCAAAGACAAATATAACTTAATTGGAATAAATTAAAAAAACAATCTGCAGGCTGTGAACAGGAGCTTCATTACCAGGAGCAGCTAATTCATTACCAGGACAGCAGAGTTGCAGAATGAAGGATAGCTTGATTGGTAGAACATCAAGACCATTTAAAAGAAGAGAAGGTCATTAACACATGTGGAATGAAGAGTTTAGAATGGATCAGGTAGATTATAATGAGCTCTGAAGTCAAATGACTTCCTCAGCACTGCATGAATAGAAATGCTGCTGCCACTGCCAGGCAGTTGTCTTTAAACATTGAGTGGACCAGGAATCAAAGTGGAGTGCAAAAGCACCCTTTCTGGATCTGCCTCTGCATACACACAAGGAGGATTCAACAGGTAAACACTAGAAATGAGAGGCTACAAACTATGGGACTCTTCAGCCTGGAGAAGTGCAGGCTCAGGGGTGACTTGGTGGCAGCTTATAACTACACAAGGGGTGTGCATCAGGATCTGGGGAAATGCCTACTCACCAGAGAACCCCAAGGGATGACAAGGTCCAACAGTCACAAACTCCTGCAAGACCGTTTTAAGCGGGACATAAGGAAAAACTTTACTGTCCAAGCCCCCAAGGACTGGAACAGACTTCTCCAGAGGTGGTACAAGCACCTACTCTGGACACTTTTAAGAAACATTTGGATGCTTATCTTGCTGGGATCCTTTGACTCTTACCGACTTCCTGCCCCCTGGACCCGATGATCTTACAAGGTCCCTTCCAGCCCTAATGTCTATGAAATCTATGAAATGCTTCTTTTTAGGGAAAAAAAATACTTGTACTACAATCAGAGATTTTTCTTCCCAGATAAAAAATGGAGAATAAGTACTAATAATAATGGTTGGACCCAGTTATTGCTGGATGTGATAGCAGATTCCTTCATCAAAGTCACTAACCAACAAAACATGATGTTATTTTAGATTGGGATTTGGTAACTAGGACATTAGAGAACTGGTTATAAAAAGTCTTGGATCAAATAATAAAATTGATTCAGCTTAAATTAAATGACAAAATTAAAGAAAGAAAATCTGTAACTAAGTTTATTGATTTCAAACAAGCAAATTTTGAGAAATGAATGGAACTAGTTAGTGAAGTTAACCACACTGAAATGTTCAGGCAGTTAAATATGGAGGTGGCTTGGAATTTCTTTAAACTAAAATATGCAAAAACTACTGGGAATTTATCTCATAAATAAGCAGAAACCAAAGAAAAAGAACTTATACAGCTGCAAATAAACTTAAAAAAATAAATTCCAAGTTAAACTACATACCTCTAAACTACATACCTATATTTTTGTAGCACTACGCTTACAGCTGACACAAGGTAAACATTTACCTTTATATATACTGCAGGACACATTAAGCAAGATTAATTAAATGCAGGGTATAAGTTAAAAAAAAAATCAAGAAGTCAAAATGGGGAGGATGAGTAAAAAGGATTACATTTCCATTGTGCTTATTAATCACAGTTATTATCACTCCTTATCCAAAAGTAAACAAGCCCAAAATCTTTGGAGAGGGAATGGCACTACTTTAAAGGTCTTACAAATAAAATGGACACTTATCTGCAAAGCTGGCACCATTCCCTTCAAGGATGAAGTTATAAAAATGAGTCATAGGCAGATGACAAACAAAATGCATTTAACATGAGGGATTCATAGTTTTATTGTTCTTTTAGGATTTTGTGTTCAAGCCATAGCTTGGTAGAACTATATATTCAGCTCAAACTAACTGATGCAGCACATTTTCACAATTTTTCCTAAAATAAATTCCATTTTCATTTTATTTTTTAGTTCCTGAGGTGTTTCAGAAAAAGTTGTATTTTACAAAAATATTTAATAGGTTTTATCTGTAATTTCTTGTATGTATGGTCTGATATGCTAAGTATTTTAAACAGATGGCACCTAATAAAAATGGTGTATGTTGCTATTTTTTTTAGTCTTTCTTTCTTTACTAATACACTGAAAGAGGAAAAGCATTCTCCAAGTATTATTTGACCTGATATGGCAGTGCCCCTTTGGGTGCCTGCCACTTTAACAGCAGAGGCAGGCAGCTACCAGGTGCCTGATGAGGGCAGCCATTTTGGGAGGTGTATAAAGCCCAGGCACAAACATTGCGTGGCTGAGCAGCATGGAACATCTAGACGTGAGAGCAGGAGGCTCTTGGTCTTTGACATGACCTAAAACTGCACCCCGCCGGGGAAGGGTAGCCTGGTGGGGCTCCTAGTGGTGTGGGAGCCCCCAGGAAATGCCAGACCAGTTACCTCCCTAGTGAAAGGCGGGTAGAGGCGTCTTAACCCCAGCCTTCACCACCTGGTGGGTAATTCTGAGTGCTGGAGTAATAGAGGGGGTCAGTATGCCCACGTGTAGGCACCCAAGAACTAGCAGGGATGTAGATCCTGGAGACCCCAGAGTGGGTAGTGTGTAGAGCACTGGGAGGCCCCATAGAGAGTAGGGCTGAACTTAGAGTAGGCCCGAAGGGCTGTGCATGTGAGGGGGATGAGTAGGCCTGAAGTGGGAGTAGGCCTGAAGGACAGTCCCAGAGGCAGGCTGAGTAGGGCTGAATGGGAGTAAGCCTAAAGGTCAGTGCAAGGGCCAGTCCCATGAAAAGTTTGTTGCAAGCGTGAGATAGAGACCCCAGGGTGGGGTGTAGTGTAGAGTTTCCCGGTGAGGGGCTTGAGGCAGAATTAGCTCAGGGTTTGGCACAATGCCGGTCCACATAGAGTAGGGGAACTCACGGGAACTGAAGGACTGTGTGGCAAGGCCTGTATGTGAGTAGCAAAGTCTGATGATCCAAGAGGGGCTGCTCAAGGAGGAGCAAGGGCAGTGGAGTATGGCCCAGTAATGGGCAGTATGCCAGGGGCCCTGTTGAGAGGGGGGTGTAATGGAAGAGGCCTCCTGTGAAAGAGGAGGTGGTATGAATGAGCAGGTGTGTGGAGCCTGACTTTAGACTGGGTTTGCTCTGGTCTCAAACCAGGGAGTAATATTGATCTGGATGCCATCTGTGAGGCATGGGTTGCGGTGTAGGGGAGGTTCGGAGCTGCAGATAATTCCCCCTGGCATTGGGGCAGGGAATGGGCAGCTTTCTGCATTATACCATCAGTTTATGGGAACAACAAAGTTGTGGCAGGCGAGACTGGGCAGATTGCCCCAGAGAGATAGACGGGCAGGCCATCATGAGACCCAGCCCCAAGGGTTGTCCCTGTCACACCCAAGTTTTGAGGTCATTTTTGCAAACAAGCAGTCATCTAGGTAAGAAAAATGTTGCAGGCTTTTGTTTCCCAAGATGTGTGGGTATAATCAAGAGGTGAAGATTCCCAGAGTTGCAGAAAACTGGAGAAGACCTTTTACTGGTAATAGTCCTGTCCCACTGCAAACTAAAGGAATTTCAGTGCAAAGGCTTTAAGGCAACATAAGCGTATATATCCTGTAAGTCAAGAGGTAAAAACCCATCTCCTTAATAAGGGGATGGTATGAGCCCCATCACTATCTTGAAGTTGATCATGAAGACCTTTTTTAGGTCCACCTGCATCATCATCATTAGTTTCCCTTTGGGATCAGAAAATAAGTGCTATACAACCCCTTTCCCTTGAGGTACTGGGGTTCCTTTTCTAAAAGGGAAGGCTTTTCATTCCATAATGACTTCTTGCAAGAATGTTCCATTTAAAGAGATGGAGAAAAATGTTTTGGAACTGGGAGCAATGTAAAGTGTATGAGCTATCTATGCACTATCACTTTGAGGACTGAACAGTCCAAAGTGATATTGGGCCAGGTGTTAATATAATGGTCCACTCTTTATGTATTTATATGATTGATTTATATGCCATCCTTTCCAAGAAAGGCTTATGATGGCTTACAGTAAAAGACAAAATAATTTATAAAAGCAGATGAAACATTAAGATAAGAGGCCTGATGAAGAGACCACATTTTCTTGCATACAGTATGTACCTTCCTCCCCCCCACCCCCATCAAGGTATGTATATTCAGTGGGAAAGTTGATGATGTGCCTAAGACAGAAGCACCCTGTTTTAATTCCTGCTTCACAATGCAAGAGCTCTGGTATTACCATTTAGACATCTGAGGGAGTCAATGGCCCATTAATGGGGTATTGATTTAATGGCTCACTGTTCTTCACTTCATAGTTGTTAAAAATTCTCTCTCCTTTTTAACAGACATACCACTAATGAAGCTTTCTTAGGGTATTTTGCTGGCTGTGAGGGCTTCTGGTCTCTTTTCCTATTTCACAGCTCTTTAGCTATTTTCAAGTTCATAGTCAGGAATCCTGTGATCTCTGATTAAAAAAATCCCCAATTTATATACTCCATATTAGTGGCATTTCATTTGAATCAAGGAAAAATGTGGATTTTAGGTTATTTTTTTAATCCAAAAATTGGGGATTTTTTTTTAAATCAGAGAAGACCAGGATCCCTGGTCATAGATGAACCCATGGAGACCAGTCTTCAGCAATAGCTGGGATTTTAGTTAAGGAAGAAAGGGATGTTGAGTTAGATGAAGAGTAGACTCTGCCTCTGCTCTCTGCAGCAGTGACTCTGAAAAACAAATTTCTTCATAATGCCTTTCAAAAACAAGGAGTATATTATATTTGGAGTGTGTGTTATATGTGTAAAAATACAGTATATCACTTTCCTTGACTACAACAAATTTTTTATTTGTGAGGAAGGGGTTCTGCAAGATGGCAAGGGGGAGGTAGACAGCCTTGTGTTTGTGTTCTTTGATGCTTCCTAAGCAGCTTAAACACTGATTGTGTTCTTTCAAACAGTAGATCTTGAAAGGGTACAGATTACTGAGAGACCCTTCTGTGTGAAGTGTGAGGCTGAAATGTTTGTGTATGTTTGCACAAAGGAAAACAGACTGAAAAAGTTCAGTGAAGCTCTGGAGTAAGGTTCTTTACATCATGTAATGATTTGTCTATGTCTTTAAACAGCAAACCTTCCATCATGGCTTGTACCTCTATCTAGAGACAAACATATGGAGCTAAAAGTTCCAAGTGTATCACAACAGCTGAAACCATTAACCTAAAAGCAGTGTCAGCTGTATCCAATGGCCCTCACTGGTGTAACTCACTGGCTCTCTGAAATCAGGACAGCACTCACAGTTCTTAGGACCCCTCTACATGTTACATATATTATGCAATTAACTGGTTAATCGCACAATTTAGATTAGCAACATGTGCAAATTAGCTGTCACACCATGAAAAGGTTCAGCTAGCTATAAAGTTAGAGCTGGAAAATGTGTAATAACTTTTTAACTAGTTTCCATCCAGCTTTAAAATGTGCATGTGTAGCAAGGTATGTCCCCACAGCTGGTGCAGCTCCCAGCTGCAGTAGCATCCCACCCTGCCAAATGGTGAGACTCTCAGTCATGGCAGCGTCCTCTAATCATAACTAGGGGTCCCCCTCTAGATGTTCAGGTAAAAATGCGATTGGATCAGATGCTGATTGGATCCCACAAAAATGTGACATTGTGGGTCACACATCGGATCCTATCACACCTTTACCTGAACATCAGGAGGGGTCCCTATTTTTGACTAGCATTACTAATAAAAAACAAATCCTAACACAGGCTACAGGAGATACGAAGGCTTTTTTTCATTTCACAGTTATGTTAAAATCAAACATATTTGGATAGGATCATTAATTTCAATATGGCTATTTGTGCCTTACCTTGGGTCTACATTTGCTGTTGCTTCATCAATAATTAGTATTCGATTTTTTTTGAGAATTGCCCTGGCAAGGCACACCAATTGTCTCTGACCAACACTGAAATTAGATCCAGATTCTGCTAATTGTGTCTCCATTTTATCAGGCAGTTCTTCCACAGCCTCCTTCAGTTGCACCTATGCATGTGAGATCATTACAGAATAAGGAGCTCATTTCTGAACAAAATATTGTTGGTTTGATCAGGATAGGTGCTTTATACAACAGTAAACATGTAATATTTACCTATCATGTTTGTGTGCATACACTATGTACTTCAATTCTAGAGTAATGAAGATTAACAAAAATCATTACAATATATTGTTTAAAGTTTCATTCAAATTAAGATTATATGAATCAAAATTAACCAAAAAAGCACTACAGATGATAGAAAGACACTATACAAAAAGCAGACAGTGTGAAGACGTAGATACAGCATACCAAACATGTTACCATTTCTTCATTCAAATGCCATATCCTTAAAGGAATGATGAAATTAAGTCAAACCTGGTATGCACAACCACTATTATGCTATGTTACTCCTCAAGTAAAGCAAACTATATATAAGAGTGTGTGTGTGTGTGTGTGTGTGTGTGTGTGTGTGTGTCTATATTTTAAGTTACCTCTTCCAAGACATTCCACAGCTCTGCATCAGTGTATTCATTGAAAGGGTCCAGGTTCTTCCTCATAGTTCCCGTGAACAAAACAGGCTCCTAGAAACAAATGAAACATTCTATATACTTTATACAAACACACTTACTTCTTATACTACAGTAGAGAATGTAAATATATTAAATATTATGTTAAAACAGATATGACACACATATATTACAGCAAATTATCTTTACTGAAATGCAAGGAGAACATGTTGCTGTTCTTTTCATATAACAGAAGAAAAAAATACCTCATAGGTATTTAAGGAGGAAAAAAAAGATAAAGACATAACAAATCTGCCTGAAGATATTTAAACAAACATGAAAAACAAAGCTACAGGTATCCTTGCAAAATTGGCATATGCAACAACAATTTAGTCTGTCTGTACTTGAAATGGCATAATTTGGCTGCTTTAGACACCACACACTTTTCACTGTATATTTACAAGACACGTAATGAAGCCACCATAAAATAATTGCTATTTTTCTGACACTGCTAGTGGAAGAAAGGTGCAATAAAGGTCAATGAATGCCCACTCCTAACTCAACAGGCATTACATTTTTAAATGCCCTACCTACGTAAGTACATAGACAGAGAAGAATTTAGTAACTCAAAAAGTTGAGCAAAGCTTTTAAAAAAAATCATACTGCAGTAGTTCTTCAGATATAATATTAAATGGATTTTGCAAACTTCTCTGCAATGTTTAAGCCTAGATACCTAGTTTATGACCTTTATTAATAGCCATCATTCAGACTTCTATAGCCAAAGCAGTGTCATTCAAAACTAGGGCAGTGTCTGCTTGACATAAGTTATTGTTCCACAAAGTGTAATTCCCAACTGTGAAAAAAGAAGCAAACAAATACAGTTGTGACATACAAAAGGAGAGAATGAAGAGTGAAACAAAAACACAAAACAAAGATTATATGATTACATGAGCTAATGTTGATGGCTAGAAAATGATATTTAGAGGTTTGCTTTTGGAAATTGACTTGTAGGTAAAGTAACTATTGCATTAGAAGAATGGTCCAGGGAAAAGGGAAGGGTTAATTGGTTTCTAAACGCCTATTTGTGACAAAGTTTCCTTCAAGGCCCACTGTGTCTGGAACCAGCAGACACCGTGTCTGAGGCCAATGAACAAGCGGGCATACACAGGCTGGGAAACTGAAGACATGAACACTGTTCTATAATAGAGATAAGGGCTTCACAGCATTAGAGCCAGGTTAAAGTGCCCAACTGCAGAGCCCTTGGCATTTCCAGTTTTGGTAAATGCCCAAATTAAGATGTATGTGCATGTGATGAGTTGGAGAAACAAAAAGAATATGCTGAAAGAACAGAACATGGACAGTATAACTACTACAGGGAGACCAATCAGCGATGCCCAGAGATGAAGAGTCAGAGAAGAGAAAGATTACAAAAGGAGGAATTTCAGAGCAGCAAAAGGTGTCTGAGAGGGGAACCCGAGGCCACCACAGATAGAGGGCACATCTCACCCACCCCATTGAAGGAGGGTGGGCCTCAGCCTTTGACCTCTAGCCTGCTGAAATCTGGCATTCAAGAGAGAACCTCAGGGTGAAGCTCACATACTGTCCAGATGTACCTTCCATCTGTGACAGCTTTAGAACTGGTAGATATAGAATTGTTTGCATTATTCTTATCTGCTATCACTGTGTATCAATAAAATGTTCCTATTATTCAATGAAGAAATCATGATCGGTCTGAGGGGTTGGGTCCACCCAGAACAAGGTATCTGGGTCATAAATTCAGTGCCAACAAATAAGTACACAAATTGATGGCTCCAAGTTATTTCTTTTTTCTTAATCCGGAAATCACTGGCAGATTAGTTGTTAGTTGGTGTCAGAGCAGCAGCACCAGATCTTGAGAAGAGATTTGAAATAAAAGATTGTCTTAGGTTGTGGACAGACTGCATGTTTACAGCAGTGTAAGATACTTCTGCATATGGAATGGTCAGATGATCTGATCTCCAAGGCAGCTGGGAGCAGGTCTCCCAAGGTAGGGTAATTCCTGACTGAGGCAAAGTTGAAGCAGCTCTGGAGGGCCCTGGAGCAGGCTTAACAGGCCCAGACAGCCCCTCCTGTTAGTTTGCTGAGTGATTCCTTCCTTTCAGTGTTTGAGACAATGTAGTTTAATGGGAAGTGAACTAATCCATCTCTGGGGCATTTCCCATCTCAAAGCAATGGCCCAATGACTGTAGAGTTTCCTAAGTTCCTTAAGAACTTCCTCACAGGTGAAGCACTGTTTGGCCTTTGGCTGACATTTCTTGGCATCCTCTACCATGGGAAAAGGGGGTAAGTAGCTTTCCAGGAAGGAAATTCATTGGAAAATCCAGGAGTCAAATGGTTTCAAAGCTCCAAAGAGAAGAACAGACATGAAAATAAGCTTGCTTCTGCCCCCGAAGAAAAAATAAGATGTAAAATAAGCAGAATGGGAGAGAGCTGAACCAAGTTCTGTTCCACATCCAGGCACTGATCATCTGGTCAATGGAGATGGGGACAGAGAAGTAGGATTTTGCCACAGAAACCCCAGTAATAGCTTGAAAGCCCTTCAGTATCCACACACACCTTGCAAATATCTAAGCATCATAGGGGGAGACATTAGAGGAAAATAACGTTTGGTACCATCACTAGCATACCTATGACTGGACAAGCAGGACACCACCCCCGGGCGCCAATTTAGAAGGGGCACCAAAAGGGCAGTCACTGGGGAGGCAGTGTTATAGTGGCAGCATACACTGGTATGCAGGAGGCTGTGGGGCAGCAGTAGCAGCCATGGTAGCAACCACTAGGTTCTTTCAAGTCTGGCATAAAACTCACATCAGTGCAACATCCCTCCCTCCCTGTCCCACCCTATTCCTCTGGCCCTCAGACACCCCTCCCACATGCTCATTTATGCCCCGGGTATAATATGGAAGCACAACTCAAGTAAAAAATAATGCTGTCAAGAATTGTAAACTATCTATTGAGTTACTGGAGCACCTAGAGAAAGTCTACATTTAAAAATATATATATTATATATATATTTGCTTCTTTCTGGTATTTTTTAAACTGCAGAGGTCATAAAGCTTAAACTCTGTACTGATTTACAATATGTTAATGCCTAAGCTGTTCCTGGATTGATCCAAGGGATCAATGAAGGAGAACATGGTACAATAAACAGACCATGCACAGAATGTGAATTTTTTTTCTTATAACATCAGCTACTTGAAAATATTTGTTAAACTCACAAAGCTTCAATGAAAACCTGTTGAATGAGTGAAGAGTTAAACAAAACATTAACAGATTAAAAGAACATTATTTTAAGAAAACAAAGCAAGTAATTTGTTTAACAATACATATTTTAATACAGTAGTTGATGTGTCTTGATGGTATTATTAAGTTTATTTTCCATTTCAATCTATTTTTATAGGCTGGCAAAAGAAGAAGCTGAATTTATAAAATGCTCACAACTATTATAAAAGTCCTAACAGCAGACATGTACTGTACTGCAACAGTAGATAAGAATAATTTTTAATTATCATTTCTGACACAGATTATTATTTAAAATAGCCTATTTTATGAGTGGAAGTTAATAAGACAAACTTGTAAATAACTGTTGTAAAAATGCTTGCAGTCGGGGGAGCAGACAATATTTGCAGAGAGAAGATTTACAGATGAACACAGCCTTCACATAGCTCTATCCAAGCAAGCAATTAGAAGACTAAGCACATTTTTATTTCTCTGCATACATATTTAAACTTCTTTTTAAAAAACTGGAACCTTCACTCATTGCTTTCTGGGAGTGGTTCAGTTTATCAGCCTGTGTTATATATTTTACTAAGTCTTCCCTGGTTTTTCACATCCCTGTAAAATTGTAAGGGTTTATGCAACAAAACAGTTGCCTCATGTATAATCATTATTCTTTCTTCTCCATTCCCCTCCTCTGCCCCACAAAAGAGAGAGTCATTCCTTGGCCATAGACCTTTGCATATATTTAGCAGAAAACAAGCCTCTCTTTATCTGAAAAAGAAATCCTACCTGGTAACCTTCAGACACTTAAAACCTCAAGGGACCACAATGAAAAACATTCTATATAACCAGCAAGATAGAAGTCATAACATTTCACTGTAGTCAAATAATTTTAAGACTATGTCAGGAAAAGTCCACATGAATATATAGTTAATTACAAGCACCTGCAGGACTCAAGACCTGAAGACTGCATTTGATCAGCATTTTTCCTTCTGTAAAGCTATATTTTGTTCAACTATGTTCTGTTTCCAAATCTGGAAATCACCTGAGATGGTCTTAGACTAAGTTTTCAAGAAACTCTAGCCCTTGAATGAACTGATCATCATCCATTTTCGAAAGAAAAGAACATTGTGCACAAACAAAAGAAAAAGAATTTAAGTCCATGTAAAGTCCTCTTTAAATACAAAAAGGTCACTAACTCTAGTGAGTAGCACCACTGTGCATTAATGAAGCCTTCAGTGTGCAGAAACAAAAGGCAGCCTGCATTAGGCTACAATCCAGTTGTATTTCTTTGCTAGTAATAGCATACCTACCTCTTTCTGTTTGGCTTCCATTCTTGAGAAAGAAAAAAGAAAGCTAGGTAATGAAGAGATGCTTTAGAAAGCCATTGTTAACCTTCTTAATCACACTCACAATTAGTTAAAAAAGAAGAAAAGATATAATGAAATATAAAAAACAGTACATTACAGGCTGCCAGCCTGATTTCTCTTCCCCATTTAGAGTATCAGCAAACATTTAGACACAAACAGGGCCAAAGGCCTCTGACATCCTGTTAGCTTGGAGGAACAGGGGTAAGAGAATGAAATCTGGAAAATTTAACTTAACCTGTTTCCTAGCAAAAAAAATCCTCTAGTTTCTAGCCCAGTGTCTCTTTCACCTTCCCCACCACCAAACAAGTAGGATGAGATTCCTGAAAACCACATGGCTGTGGGGCCACACCTTCAACAACAAAATAAGGTGTCAAAGAGGGAGCATCCGCCATTTGTAGTGTTTAAAGTCATATTCCTTTCCAGGAAAGAGAGATCAGATTCCCCATGGAAGCTGGCAACTTGCACAGACTCTGCCTGCAGGAAACTCTTAGCTCATATCAAAACCATTATCTTGCACCAATGTTTTTTCAGTAGCATGATGCAGCAAAGCAGAATGGGATACTGAACCTACTAGGCAAGCTATCAGTCATTCCAAATTCTTCTCTTGCACCCATGTCTAGGAGCCTAAGCCCACAAAACCAACCACCACTATCGCTTCACATCCTCTTATGATCTTATTCCTAAAAACAGACTAAGTTTTTGTATCATACAAACAAAAACAACAATAAAGCATAGAAGAGGAGGGACATGGGTGGATCCAGGGAAGGTGCAGTGTTAGTCCCCTTTTATTCCTGGTCCGGCCACAATTTAAAACCAACTGCCTGCGAGTGACAGCAGCATTTCTATTCAGGCAGCAGGGAAGGATTCATTTGACTTCATGGGTCATTCTAATCTACCTGATCCCTTCTAAACAATTCATTTCACAAGCGTTAACAACCCTCTCTCCTCGTTAATGGTCTTGATATTCCATTAATTAAACTATCCTTTCTTCTGCAATTCTGCTGTTAGCTGCTCCTCTTAATGTAGTCCCTATTTCACAGCCCTGTAGACTGTTTTATCTCTAGGTAAAAACATTAATTCAGGTATGGAAACATTAAATTGGGTTAATATCAACACAGGTGTGAAAATAACTTTCAGTGAAGCATCAGATGCATTCTCAATATGCTCAAGGTTTAATTTAGTTTCATAGACATTAGGGCTGGAAGGGACCTCATGTAAGATCATCAGGTCCAGCTCCCTGCCCAAGGGGCAGGAAGTCAGCTAGGATCAAACGATTCCAGCAAAATAAGCGTCCAAAAGTTTATTTGAAGTGTCCAGAATAGGTGCTTGCACCACCTCTGGGGGGAGTCTGTTCCAGGCCTTGGGGGCTTGAACAGTAAAGAAGTTTTTCCTTATGTCCAGCCTAAAACGGTCTTGCAAGAGTTTGTGACCGTTAGACCTTGTCATCCCCTGGGGTGCTCTGGTGAACAGGTGTTCCCCCAGATCCTGATGCACACCCCTTATGTTCGTATAGGGCACCAAGTCACCCCTGAGCTTGCACCTCTCCAGGCTGAAGAGTCCCATAGCTTGCAGCCTCTCTTTGTAAGGCCTATTCTCTTGCCCTCTGATCATGCGTGTGGCTCTCCTCTGGACTCTTTCAAGCTTATCCATGTCCTTCCTGAATTGTGGGGCCCAGAATTGGATGCAGTACTCCAGCTGCCGTCTCACCAAGGTCAAGTACAGCAGGAGGATGACATCCTGGGTCTTGCTTGAGATGCATCAGTAGCTGCAAGCCAGAGTTTTGTTTGCTTTGCCAGCTGCAGCATTGCATTGGTGGCTCATATTCATCATATGGTCAATCATGATCCCCAAGTCTCTTTTGGTAATGCATATAAGTGTCCCACCTTGCAAGCCTACTGAGGTCGGCCTGGATCAGTAGCCTATCCTCAAGTGTGGACACTTTTCCCCAAAGTTTGGTGTCAGCGAACTTGGCCAGTCTGCTTTTGACACCAGTGTCCAGATCGTTTATGAAGACATTAAAGAGTTCAGGTCCGAGAACAGAGCCTTGGGGGACACCACGAGTTACTGAGTGCCATGTTGATTTGGTTCTGTCAACTACCACTCTCTGGGTCTGACCTCAGAGCCAGTTCCCCAGCCATTGAAGTGTGGAGTAGTCGAGGCTGCAGTTGCCCAATTGTTCATGAGGACATCATGGGATACCAGGTCAAAGGCTTTTTTAAAGTCCAAATATATGACATCAACCTCTTCCCTTTTGTCCAGGTGATACATCAGTTGGTCATAGAAGGAAATGGAATTGGTCAAGCAAGGCCTACCCGCAACAAACCCATGCTGGCTATCCCTTAGAACATTACCTTCCATTAGCCTGTCAAGAATGGTTTTTTGATAATTTTTTTTCCAAAATCTTCCCAGGGATTGAGGTCAAACTGATTGGCCTGTAGTTTCCTGGGTCTTCTTTCCTTCCTTCCTTAAAGATGGGCACCACAATGGCCCTCTTCCAATCTTCAGGTACTTCACCTGAGTGCCATGAGTTCTTGAATATCCTCACCAGTGGCTATGCTATGATATCTGCCAGTTCCTTTGGCACTTTTGGGTGCAACCTATCTGGACCAGCTGATTTATGAATCTAAGAGAGATGTACATTTAATCTTAAAGACAACAGCGGGCACATGTATACGAGAGGCATTACTAAGCAATAGCCTAGTTTACTGCTCAGTGCAGACGAGCTTCTACATGTGCACGCCCTTACTGAACATGGTTAATCATGATTAAATTTGCAGATAGCAAATTTAATCATGATCAGTTACCGTGCAGTGACAAACTTGTAGATGTGACCAGGCAGCAAATTTGCTTCCAGGTCTGCTCAGCCACTAGGGGGTTGGCCTGAGGCCACCCTCAGGGCTGCAGCCTAAGAGCCTCTCCTGCCAGGCCTGGCACCACCCATGTGCACATACCTGTGCCCTGCACCCAGGGCCCCAACTGGAACCAGAAGAAGGTAGGTGACCTCGTGGCACTCTGCAGTGAAACAGGTGTAGAGGCAACTCAAGCAGGGTGAGCGCTCCAATGCCCACATTTATGAGGCCTTGTCAGGAGCGACGTGGGAGAGTGGGCATT
>NW_005841964.1:1621083-1638899 GCF_000455745.1 Alligator sinensis
GGCAGTGCTTGCAGGCACAGGGGTTGGCTGTAACCGACCACAATTGTGGGCTGTCAGCAGCACAAGCTTCTCCCTGGGTTGGGGGGGTGGGGCAGCCAGGTGCCTGCATGCTACATACTGTGGGCCAAGGACCCTGAACAGAGCTGGACACCATCACTGACAGAGAGGACCGTGCCAAGCCACTAGCCTTGCCAGACCCGAACATGTGGTAATCCATGCACTGCAGGGAGGGTACTCCCAGCCCCCACCACTGCCCCTGGCCCCACCCCCTTCCTCCCCTCCCTGCCTGGCCTACCTGCACTCCCCTGGCCCCAGATTCCCCCTCACAGCACACACAGAGGTGGGCTGTGTGTGCTGTGCTTTGTAGTTCAAAACTTTATCGAGCATCCCATGTCCCTTCAGCCAGGCAGGCACAGGCCTCTCCTACCCCAGGGAAGGCATCAATATTGGCAACAATGTCCTCCTTAGCAGCTGAGGGCAGGGACATGTAGCATTGCCACAGGTAGTCCTCTGGGCAGCAGCATAGGTTGCAAGGCAGCCTGGGCTTGCCCCCTGCACCATTGTTGCTCACGGTCCTATACCAGGTGCACAGGTTCACCCGGGGCACCATGAGGATCAGGAGCAGCAGAGCATAGTGGGTCGGGCACTCCTCAGGCTGCACAAACAGCTCACTGCACACCAACTGGGGCACATACAGCAGAGTCACACTTGGGTGCAGTAGAGGTGTGGGGGGGTCAACGTTGGGGTGCTTCCTTGGAGAAGACCCCTGCGGGGAGGCCAGGGGCATAGCCAGCTCCTTGTCCCAGTTGTCTGAGAGCCCTGTGGGCCCCAAGCCTGGGTGCTGCGGGCTGGGTGGCAGCATAGTAAGGTGGGTGGCCTGCAGGGGGAGAGGCAGTAAGCAAGGTCTGGAGCCATGGCAGCAAGTGCTGTCACAAGCCTGGCCTGTCCTGCCCTGGGGATGGCCTAGGGCAAGCAGCCAATGGGCCACCAGGCTCAGGGGAGTACATGGGGATGTGGGGGCTCAGCTGCCAGCCACCTGGGCCTGGGCCTACCTGGCCCAACTTACTGTGGTTCCTGGGCACAAGTGTATAGCCAGCCCCTGATCTGAGGATGGGCAGTGCACAGCACTTGGTGCAGAGCTTATCTCTGAAATATTGCAAACTCTGACAAAAAGCTTTTGTTGTTTGGCTCAGCAGGGCCTGCATTTGAACATAGGGGAGAGGCCATGGCCCAGAGGCAATGGGAGCTCAGGGACACTGCCATCCAGTACTGGAGCCCTCTGGATGTGGTGGCTGCACCAAAGGTACATGCAGGACTGGACCCTCCTCCTCCAGTGGCTGATGGTGGTGGCAGAGAAGAGGCCAGATGACACCTGGGCCTGGCAGCAGGAGGACCTGGCCTGGGAGGAGAGGTGGTGGGAGAAATACCTGGGCCATAAAGAGAGGTGGCACCAGAAGGACATCACCTGGGAGAACGTGCAGGACTGGGCAGACCGAGAGCACCGGGATGAGCTCCTAGCCCTGGACCAGGAGCGCCTCCAAATCCTGCAGGGCCAAAATGACATCCTGACCTTGGCCATGGGGGTCTTAAACAATGACCACCAGACCCTGGACACCATCCTGGGCCTGACTGTCTCATGCATGCCCACTGCTGCCTGCTGCCCCACAGCAAGCCCCCACCTGGACCAGGGAGGTTCTCCACCACCTCCTGCCCACAGAAGCCCCTAGCCTGGCTCCTTCCCCAGGTTCATCACCACCTGCCTAGGCCTAGACTACCATTCACCCCGGCTCCATACAGGCATAGAGCCGAAGTAACCTGCAGCAGCATGAGGACTTGACATTGGCAGGGCTGGGCCTGGACTCTGACAGCCGGAGGGGGAGCTGCCCACCCTGGAGGAACACAGACTGCCATCACCCCTGGGTGAACCCTCCATCTGCTGCAAGTGCCACAGTGTGTGCACCCACAGGGGAACAGCCCAAGGCCAGGGTGCTAGCCACCTGCCTCCAGGCTGTGCTCCCTAGGTGCCCCCACCCCACAGCCCCCTAGCCTGGGACACAAAAACACAGACTCTGTACAGTTTTCAAACCAGGAAGAGTGTTTTTTATTGTTGGTGGGTGGTGAAGGGGCTGTTTGTTGGAAAGGGAGGCAAGAGTGATGGGGGTTGTGTACTGTGAGGGCAATAAAGATTTCTGTTTTGGATCTGTGCCTGGCATAAGAGTGGTGCTGGGGGTGGATAAGGATTAGGGGTCTGTGGGCGGTGAGGCAGGTGGGCTAGAGAGGGGAGTGCTCCAGAGAGTGGTCCACCAGAGCCTCCCACACCTGGTGCTCTGGCCCTTTCTGGCAGGTATGTGGCTCTCCTAGGGTCTCAGCAGGGGGGACCCACTGCTGCTGCCACAGCTGGTGCTCTCACTGCCAGGCCACCTCCATATGCCAGACCTCTTAAACCAGGCCTTGTGGAACAACTTTTCCCAGGCCTTGCAGATATTATGCAGCGCACAAGCTGCAACAGTGACTCAGGGAAGTTTCTCCTCAGTGACTTTGAAGTGGGCACTGAGAGAGCACTGGAGGCCCTTGAGGCAGCTGAAGGCTCACTTGACCAGGGTGCAGGTCTGGCACAGGTTAAAGTGGGCCTGGCAGGGGTCCAGATGCCTGGTGCAGGGCCTCATCAGCCAGAGCAGGAGTGAGCACGCAGGATCCCTGATGAGCAGGGGTGAGACGACGACAACAGTGCCCAGCTGCAGGTCCACCACCCCCGGCACAAAACACCCACTCTCTACCTGTGCGGCCAGGCTGGAGTTCCTGAAAATATGGGTATTGTGCACACTACCCATCCAGCTGGCACTCATGTACATGAATGTCCCCTGGTGGTCTACAACAGCCTGCAGGACTACAGAGTAGAATCCCCTGTGGCTCTAATAGAGGCAGCCTCCAAGAGGCAGGCAAGTAGCCAGTATGTGGATCCTGTCCAGGACCCTGATACACTGAGGGAACCCCAGTGCATGGAAGCCTGCCACCACTGCCTGGGGGTCATGGACACAGAGGATGGTGTCTGCCAGCATATTTTGAGGGCACTGCACACATCCAGGATGGCATCCGTGGCAATGGCTGTGTCCACACCAAACAGGTGGCCCACATACTGGAAGCTGGCCAATGTGGCCAGCTTGAGCAGCACCAGGGTGAGGTGGGTGTTGGCAGCCTGGGCCAGGCACATGCCAGTATCCTGGCACTGCAGGTGGGGCCAGAGCTGGTGGAGTAGGTCCCTGAAGGCAGCCTGGATTATATGGAAGGCATCCACCCACTGCTCATTGTCCCAGTTCTTCTGCATCAAGGGCTGCCACCAGTGGTGGCTGAGGTAGTGGGCCCAGAGTTGGCAGGGCTGGAGGCCCAGGAAGGCAATAGTGGCCTCATGAAGCCCCTTGTCTGTGTCCCTGGTGGCAGGAAGTGCACAATGGTGGGGGCCCTGGGAGGGCGCGCTGCAGTCAGGTAGGCAGTCGCTGCGTGTGGGGTAGCCATGGTGATGATCAGCACAGCAGGGCAGCAGGGTGACCAAGACAGCCAGCAGGATGCTGGGACCCTGTTCCTGGTTGCCAGGGCCAGGGTCTGGGGCAGCCATAGTGCAAGGAGGTACAGTGGACATGAACACACCTGCTGCGTGCTGCCCCTGAGCATGCCATGGTGCTCCTCTGAGCACAGGAACTAGCTGCCCAGACAGCAGAGAGCAGGGCTGGGTCTTAAAGAAGATTGCTAGGCTGGTGACAGCTGGAGCTGGAGCGTGGAGCTCACCCCAGTGGCCACAGGAGCGTGTAGCAGGGTTGGAGGGACCTGGCAGCACATTTTCTGCCAGGTCCCTGCACATGTAGACACTTAAACAAAATAGCTTATTGCACAGTAGCTTACTGCACTGTGCAGTAAATCTAGGCTGGAGTAAATGCATGTGTAGATGTGCCCAGCACTAAAGAAACATCTATTGATTATTTTTATCTAGTTGTATTTTTATACATAATATATAATATCGTTTTTGCCCTAGTTATATACTATAGTTTTTGCCCAGCAGAAGCTTAAGTGGCAGAAACTTCTGTTACTATATTTCCTGAACTCATTATGAGAACCCCAGTTTCCAGCTGCTGCGGTTGGGTTTTGGGTTCTTTTTGGTGGGGGGGGGGCGGGGGGTGTAGAGGAGTGAGTGTATGCTGTAAGCGATAAAATATGGTAAATGCCCACTCCCCTGAAGAATAAAGTCTCCTTCCAGAACTATTGCAGGTACTTTTACAACCAGATCTAGGATGGTAATATGGATGCTTCTGTAACTCTCAACAGCTTCATCCATAAATAATATGTGACTTGTGCCTCTTCTGTTAAAAAAACAGATAGCCTAATACTCCTTCCATTAAATACCACTGATCCTTTCTCAAAGGTGAGCCACAGAAGCTACCACCCAGTCCCATCTTGGCAGGTGAAGGGCTGGTATCTAATGGCTTGGCTATCTAATGGTTGTCCTGGACTTCTGGAGCCTTCAGATGCTCCTGAAGAAACAGGCTGCTATTCCTAATAGGTCACTGCCTGGGCTTGCTCCTCCTTTGTCAACTTTAGCAAAGACACAGTTCTGGTTTTGCTGATGTAGTCCATCATTCACCTTTCCATTTTCCCTTTTATACCTCTTTTACAGAAGATGTTCAAAAGAAAAGCTACCTGCAATACCATAGGTTAATTGTTCTATCCACCTGCCACAAAGGCTGGTCTCATAAGGACAGGGAAGGAGCAAGACCTTTTTCCAAAAATGTGTCCAGTTTTGAATTGTCATCCCTTTATTAAGTCCACTAAAGCAGAAGATAATATTTAGGATACAACCTTTCTTTCAGACTTTGTTTTTAGCTGGGAGGTATGTTATCAGTTCTGGAGTGAAGGTTAAGGTAGTTTAAATTAATATAAATGTTTCCAGATGTTTCTGAAAAATGGAGGTGAGGCCTTATTTTAAGGCCGTTGATAATGCATATACTATTTTTTATGCTTGCACACAGATGCTATGTAAGTATTTCACTAGGAAAATAACCAAACTTTTCAAATATTAATTTTATTTAGGTGACTGAATATTGATTTTTAAAATGCCCCATTTTCTTTCAGAGTTGAGTACAAATACCTGGAAAACTAAAAATCATCACATACACAAACCTCAAGACTTTGTATATATATGTATGTATGTAAGGAGAGAAACCTTTAGGGTTTTCTGAATTTTCTTTTTTTCTTTGAAAAAAAGCCAACAAGAATACTAAAGGAATCTCTGTAAACACATTCTCGGCTGTACTAGTTTCTAGTTAGCCCAGCAAAGCAGTAGGGTGGAAGGTACCAGGGAACCACTCTTGGTCCAGCTCCTTCCCTGATAAAGGTTGCATAATTGAGGTTCTACAAGATTAGATTCCTAAAGCACAAACATGTGGAGCAGACAAAAATCCACTTCATACCTGAGGTATAATTGAAATTTTCTTCCGCAAGTCATGGAGTCCCAGTTCTGTTGTCAGGTACTTATCAATCCAAATTCTTCCTTCAGGTTCAGCCAGCCGAAAGAGGGCTGCTATCAAAGAGCTCTTTCCAGCTCCTGTTCTTCCCACTATTCCAACCTGTAAAACCAACCAAACCAATATGACTAAATCCAGCAGCTTCTGAGGCTGTATTTGTAGTGCTCTTCCATATGGAAAAATGAAATCTTGAATCAACTGATACGCAAGACAACATGACATATTTTTGTTAAAGTACACACTCCTGTTCCACCTATGTGTAATCTTATTCCATTCTGCCCGAGTCCCTGAAAAACTAGAAACATCTACTTTTGTGACACGCCATTATCTTAGCCTTGAATCACAAAAGTGGTGAGGAGGAGTAGGACTTCCTCTGCTTTTGTGTTAATGGTTTCTCAGGCACTGGAGAAGGGTGGAATGGGTTGCACTTAAACACCTAAGAGGCTGAATAGGATCTAGCTCTAAAAGAACCTCAGCCTACGATCACATGCCATTTTAAGCCTCAAAATAATCTAAATTAAATCAAAGGTGAAATAAGAAAACATTTGACAAAAAACCTGAAGGTTTCCCTTAATATGTGCTGTGGAATACATAGGAAGCAATGTAGCCTGGCAGGGAGAATGCTAGCCTGCAACTTGTGCGATACAGGTCCTATTCTAAGCTTCTCTATTTTCCTACTGAGTGACCATGTGCAAGTCACTTCAGCTTTCTGTGCTTCATTATTCCATTAGCAAAAAGAGGAGAATGGTACTGACCTCTGTAAAGCACTTGGAGGTCAGCTTATTAACCGCTTTACTATTAAATAACCATTACCTAACAGCAATCAAGCTAGCTAAGCCATCATCTGGTAACCTTTCTCAAGTCAAATATCAGGTTAATCAGTGAGTATCCCTAATAAGATTAAAGCTAACAAAAGGATCACAACTGGTATTGAAATACAGATGTTGTCAGTGCTCATGGTTAGTTACAGCAAATGAGGAATTAAGGTTGGTAAAAGCAGCGCATTTTGTACCATATACTTAGGCTTGGCAGGATTTGATTTTTATCAGTAAATATTGATTTCATCTCACAATCACAGACCGATGAAAAACTATTCCTATTGTTAATCATCAACATTTATAGAAAGGGGACATAAGAATAGGCAGCTGCTGTAGTGCCTGGGCAAGCTCTTGCTGAGCAACAGTAAGAGGCAGGGGGGAAGGCTGGGCTCTGCCTGCCTGCCTGTGTCTGTCCCCACCCCTGCCAATGCCTCCCTAGCTCGGTGCCTGTAGGGTGCTAGCCAGCCAGGTCCTCCCTTGCAAACTTGGGTAAGAGCAAGCAGACAGAGCAAGTCACTGGCAACTTCCCTCATGGGGGAGAGAGAGAGAGAGATAGAGAGAGCGAGAGACACAGAGTCCGTTTCCACACCCCAAATTTTGCATAACCCTGAAACATTTAAAAATTGATACAAATGCTTAAAATGGCCATTGATTTTAGACATTGAAATTATAAAAATTATAAAATTATAAATTATAAAAAATAAAACTCAAATTATGCCAAGTCTCTACAGGAAATGAAAAGAATGAAGAAGCTACCAGACAAATATAGTCACTCAGTAAAGAATTTCAGAGAAAACAAAAGACAAGAAAAATACAACATATGGAAATGCCTAAAGTCATACAATTAAGAAGACTTTTACCAATACATGAAATGGTAAAATGCTGGAGAGAAAGTAGGTCCATTAATAGGAATGAAAAGGGATGACAAGTAATGGTGACTAAATAGGACCCAGAAAGGAAACTTCTTAAAAAAAAAAAAATCTGTCTTCAGCAAGAAATATGTAAGGGATTACTTAGGAAACCTGAGCATATTCCAATAAACTATATCACAGAGTACAGGAGGGCATAACTTGCTATAACAGATCTGATCTGGCAGCATCTGTTATATATTACATTCAGTTCTAGGGACCACATTTTCAGAAAGCTACTGGTAAGCTAGAGGGAGTTCAAAGAAGAGCAACAAAAATTAATATGGGATGGAGATACTGATTTACAAGGAAATAACAGGGTTAAATATGTACAATACAGCTTCCCTAAATGATTAGAAGGGAATATGACAATAATTTATGAGTATATTAAGAGTACAAACATGGGAGGGCAATCATATAGTATATACTAATATGATATGCAAATTTAGAGAATAACAAGGAGTACTGGAATGAAAGTAAAGAAAGGGAAACTTAACAACAAACACCAGGAAATAAAAAAACTCCATGAAAGATTAAATGAATGGGCTCTCCAGAAACTGGAATAAACCTCTGTTTAAACAAAACCATACAATGCACTATGAAATAAAATGTAAGGAGTGACACGGGAGATAAAAGTAAAAAATTCCTTTCATATTATCCAGTTTAACGATTCTAATTCAATAACTTTATTAAACAATTAATCTAAGTGTGTGTGTGTGTGTGTGTGTGCACACACACACACACACACCAATATATGCATATATTATATGTTGGAATTTAGATCACTGAAAAAAAGAAAAAAGGGAAATTGTGCCCAAACAATTATACTCGATCTCCTTTTCCTTTCAAAGTATAAATCAAAAAGAAAAAGCAGAAGGGAAAAAACACACACACAAAAGCGTTATAAGAACAAAAATTCATTTGTTTCCTCTGAAATGTCAATGATACACCATATTGTATTAGCAGCATAAAGAAAAACATTAAACAAATAAAGTGATACTTAAAATAAAAGTGCAGCTGCTCTGAAAATTGTTAAAATCCCTCTTTCAGGCTGGCATCAAATGAAAGGACTGTGTTTGAGTTGTTAAATCTATTTGTATTTTCGGTCAAAATGCCGACAAGCTGCTAAAAAATCAACATGAATTTGAAACAGCTCTTAGAAGACAAAATTTTCTTTTATGAATTATTTTCTTTGGATGCTTATGTTCACTAAATATCTCATTCAATTTGCTTTTCCTATGTGGTACTAAGTGGGCTAATCATTTTACTGTTTGTCAAATTATTAGCCAACCTAAAATTGTTGTTGTAGCCAGCATATACTAACATGGTTTTGAATACCATTTAGCAACTACCTTAGCTTTTAAATACCACTTTTATTGCCTACATTCCTGTCTATACTAGGGATTGGGCAGCACTGGAATACTCATTTAAAAAAAAATTGAACAAGTTCTTCCTTCAGTCCACACTACAGGTGTCTGCTGGAATAGCTATGCTGGTCACAGACCATCTGACATCGCTAATCATGTGAGAAGTAGCCCCAAATGAGAAAGCTTTTTGTATCACTAAAGCTTGTTACACTGTTGATGTTTACTAGAGACAGATGTGCTGGTATAGCTGCCTTGACACTAAGAGCACTTTTCCAGTACAGTATACCAGTGTGACACTCCTAGTACAGGTGAACCTGTAGTCTAGACAGGGTGTTAAAGGACAATGAAATATGTTTCTCCATCATTAAAAACTAGGAAAGGTACAGTAGTTGCTTGGGAGCCTATTATTTTTTAGCAGCTGCAACTTGCTGTAATACTTCACAAAACATTACCAAAAACAATAGTTTCAAAAAGGAAGGAAAAAAACACCAAATCTCTCTCCAGAGGTAGCAGCTGGTTCAAACTGGGCAAAATTATTTTAGAAAGGCAAACCCACAGGAGTCACATAGATCAAAAAAACACAACAAGTATTTAGCTACACATTGTTAGCATCTGTTCTTTTCTTTTTCATCTGCTCTTTTATTTTATTTCTGTTTCTTACTCTGGTCTCACCAACCTCCTACTAAAAAATGTACATCTTCTTATCACCATTATACTAGGTAGCTTATAACTTCTACAAAGCTAGCCAAAAGGTGAGAAAAGCACAGGAAAGAAAAATAATCCTTTTTACTACACTTTGCAAACATCCTGCCCTGAGTTCCTAACTACTTATTACCATCAGATTGCTTCTGTGTAGCACTGAAATTCCAAATTCTTGTAACATACATATTACTAAAATGGTTTGCTTGAGGAATGGAATGGGTCATTGGCGACGTGTAGGCGGTGCACGCAGGTGCAGGTGCAGGTGCAGCCCCTGAGCATGGCAGTGCACCCCCTGTGAAAAGGCACCACCGACACTGCCAGTGGCATCTGCAGGCGGTCCGTGATCGCCACTGGCCGCGGCAACATCTGCAGGTGGTTATCAACCGCTGGTCAGCGCTCGCTCCCCTCCTTCCACCGCCAACAGCGCTGAGGCTGCCTGCAGCAGTTCTCTACTTAGTGCCATCACACTCCTGCCACCGACAGCACCGCTGCCACCTGTGGGAGCTCGCCATAACCCTCCAGCTTCTGGGGGCATGAGGCATTCATGGAATGGTTTGAGGCTGAATGGAAGATGAGTTTCAAATAGGGCAGGGCAGTGATGGGCAGAGTAGGACAAGGCTCCCAAGTAAGGAATCTTAAAAAAAGTGTGTGTACATTTGAAATGTAGCAAAGCCTGAACTGACACTGAGTTCCTGTAATTTCATTTTTTTTCTATAATGGAGACCTCCCTCTGTAATGATACTTTTTAAGTTGGGGTAGTCTCAGAATAAGAAAGAGGGAGATTAATTTGGACAAGGAAGATTTTGTTTCTACATTTCTGTCAACTACCAATTTAATCATGGTAGGTGAAAGGAATTGAAATAAAATCCTCAATCATAAAATATCTACTTCTCTTCATCATGTACATGCATGCATCTTCCTCTTAATTATCCTTATCCATCTATGAAAATGGATTACCTCTCACACTCTAGGCACGTTCCCACAAGCACACACGTGTGGTTTGTGGCACTGCAGACCCATCTGCAGCACTGCAAACTGCATGCACTACTTATGCAGGTGTTTACCACTGCTAATTTGCAGCGCAGTGGATTATTTTGACATTGGGAGATCCCGGTGTCAAAAAAACCTGCTCCAGAAAAAAGTAAGGTGGTGCAAGTGGCAACAGAGCGCATTGCCTGAAACCAGAGCCTAGCCAGCTAGAGCCATACTCCGGCTACCAACCATGCTCCACATACCTGGATCACTGTTGCTGGAGCCCCAGGAGGTGCCCAGGACTCCAGGTAAGGCTGCTGGGTCCAGTCCAGGTGCTGGCCCTAGACTCCCCTACTGCACCCAGGGCAACTTGGCAGATGCCAGATCGCATGTGCAGGGGCATTCCCCAGGGCCAACTACCAGCAGCACAAAAGCACCACCAGCATGCCATTTCTTTGCATCTTTACCCCTCTTCCTCAACAACTCTGGCCCTATTTGCCTTGGATTCTCTGAAAGTTGGTCACATCCAAGGAGTTTCCAATGAAACATTTATGCTCAGTGAAATGGCACTTTTCAACCCTCTCAACTGCTTAGTTTCTCAAACTACAAGGTAGGTTATTAACCCCAGAAAGCTACTTGTATTCCCCCTAAAGTGTTTCTTTCTTTGTTATTACTAACATAACTACACTTTTAAGACTATGGCTTATTTACTCACAATATCGTATTCTATATCACTTAATATTAAACAACATGTTGGGTCCAGTTGAAGCAAGCAGCAAATGCATACCTTCTCTTTTGATCTGATTAAGGCAGAAAAGTGCCTTAACACCAAAGGTCCATCTAAGCTGTAAGTGAAGTTAACATTTTCAAATGCAATCATCCCTTGAGCTGGCCATTCAGGTGGTGGGCGCCTACTGGACTCCCAAGAAGCTTCTTTTTCAAGATCGGTGTATTCCATTACTCTTTCTACTGATATCATCTAGAAAGTCATAAAAGCGACAGACCCCTGTTTATTTATAATCTTGAAAAATATTTTGATTATAACATTGCATGCAAAATGATCATAGAACTTCTCTTTCAATCACAGATTCTGCAAAGGAGAGATCTTGGCCATGTCCTGTATTTATGAAATAGAAATAAAAAAGTGGAAGGGTTTGCCTTTTCCTCCTAACATAGGTTCCAATCCAGCATAATATTTAAGTGTATATGTATTTTTAGCACCCGATTTGATTTGCTCTTCAAACTCATAATCAGTGAATTCCACTAATTCACACAAAAATATTTGGCAGTCTCTCCTCACTCCTCAGGTAAGTGTTATCAGTGTTATTAACTGATGTTTGGAAAGTGCTTTGAAAATGCAAATGTGCTATACAGTATAAATATAACACAAGACTATTATTAGCATTATTTATTGCTACATAAGGATGTGTTACTTTTTATCTAATATACTAGGTGTATATACTGCACTATGTTGCAACAAATCATCATAATTACAAGTAAATTTCAATTGTCACTACAAATGAAAAAGTCAATTTTTCTGATGCAATGTGTTCTCTTTATAGTATTTGTTTGCTTCCACGTTAATTTTAAAAGCTTACTATCCAGCATATATTTTCCTCATATATAGCATAAATTGTTTTAGGATGTTCTACTACATATATTTGGGAAATGCTGAAAATCGACTTATTTTATATAGCAAAGTAGTGAATTCAATAAAAAAAATAATACTTTTTAAATATTCATCAACTCTAAACAAATTAACAGGCATAAGCTGTTAGGCATAAGTGACAGGGTCCTAAAAATTCCATTAGCCCCAATGCAAAAATAACATTTCTAATGTATATTATGTCACTTAACAGCAAAGAGATTTGAAAAGACTAAAATGAAATAAATGTTACCAGATTTTCAACTTCAGCACTTTGTCTAACACCCCACTGGAACATTCCCATGAGAGTGATTGCATAGGACAATGCCAAACCAACTTGTCCTGCATCCAGAGCTGGAGCATAAATTAAAAACAAAACACAAAGAAGAATTTATAGAATAACACAGAAAAGAATTTATAGCACAACACAAAACTCCAGTAAGCTCCTCTCTGAAACTAATGTATGATTGAAGTGGTAGGGACAGACTGCTTTCTTTCACCTCAGTTTTATACCTGTATAAACAAAAGTGCCAAATAAAAATACCATGACAAATATTTTCTTAAATTTTCAAAAATCTGTTAGAGAAAATAGTCTTCATTCACTACTCAGGCCTCTGGTCTGAAGTAAGTTGGGGTAGACAGAGGGGTTGTTCATCTAAAAATAGCCCCTAGTTCTAGGGGAGGGGGAAACTGACCCCCACATTCTGTCAAACTCTCCATGGAGCTGCTAGCCCCACAATCTGCCCACCATGACTTACTTCAATCTGGTTCCCGGGACCAGTGAATACTGGTCAAACAGTGCCAAGAGTAATTTATGGGATCCGGAGTAGTTTGGCCACATTGGAGGGATGTGGGGGTGGAAAGCTAGGGGGCCAGGGTGGTTTTTAGAGCCACTCTAATTAAAGTGTCCCCTACCCCGGAGCATGTGTAAAGACGCCCTTTTCTCCTTATCCTGAGCTGAGAGGAGACTCAGGCCATGGTTTTGAGTGCTCTTTATTCCAATCTAGTAACTTCAATTCTAGCAGGAAACCTTCACTGTGATACAATGTACATAATTTCATTATACAAATAATATAGCCTATATATATATTTATATAATGCATTCAATATACTATATAATATATAAAACATATCATTACAATATACTATCTAATATAGAATCAGAGAATTGTAGAAAATGAGGTTTGGAAGGGACCTCAGGGCATCATCTAGACTAGTGCTAATCAACCCATGGGTCGCGACCCAAAAGTGGGTTGCAAGAATATTTCAAAGGGTCATTAGTAAGTACCAGAAAAAATTGCAAAAGTTCAGGTTTCCCTTTTCAGGCTGGCAGCATTCCAGCCTCCAAGGGGCTGCTTGGGGCATGATCATCACACAGCCAAGAAGGGTTGTGGGAGCAGCCCCAGCAGCCAGATGCAGATAAGTGCACACTGAGTGGGGGATGGAGGGCCAGGGCTTGGGGACTGTTGGGGGCTGGAGGGAGTGGTATGTACGTGAGTGCATGCATGTGTGTGTGTGGGGAGGGGATGGGTGTGTGGCGGGGGGTGGGTGCCTGCTAACACTGGGGGAAGATGGCCGGGCACCAAGGCTGCAGCAGGGCAGGAAGGCAGGGGGAAGGCACCTGCCCCTTCAATGGGGGAAGGGGCAGGGGAGAGCTGCATGGCTAGACTGGCGACATTAGGACTGGTGCTTGTGTTCATAGGGGCAGGGCAGCTGGGAGACGCTGCTTGGAAGGTGGGAGGGGCTGTGACCAGGCTGCCTGGCATGGTGCATGCCAGCCCAGGGCAGGGGTGCCACAGGCCTCCCCTTCCCCTCCTCCTTCCAGCCCATGCCAGGCCTACTCACTCTGCTGCCACCTGCATGAGCCAGAGCCACTGCAGCCATCATGTTGTGGCCCAAGTGGGACGGGGGCAGCTGGAGGCCCCCTTCAGCAGGGCTGAGGGGGCAGGAGGCTGCAGGTTGGGAGTGAGGGGTCCAGCATGGCCTGGGAGGCCAGGGGACTGTGGGTCAGTTACCAACAGGGTCAGAGGGGTGTGGGTCAGGACAAGCCATCTATCTTGGCAAATGGGTACTGGTACGAAAAAGGCTGAGAACCACTGATCTAGTCCAACCCTCTGCCCAAACAAGACTGTTCACATCTATATCATCCCAGCCAAGAATGTGTCTACCAAGGACAAGATTTCCTAATTTTCTAATGTGTAATATGGATTATGTATATAAAATGTATCTAAAGGAAAACCAAAGGAAAGAAAATAGGAAATTAACACTAATATTCATGTCCAAGTTAATTGCTTCCTTTTTTTAGTAATCATCCAGTTTTGAAGTTAATATATCTACCTCAATTACATGTAGGATGATGAATAAAATAATGACTGTATAAAATAATGACTGTATGAGAATGACAATGAACACATAAATTATTACAGGGCAATTTCCCTTCTGGGATAGGCATCTCTCACTGATCCAAGTCACTTGAGCTGCATCTTTCAACCTGCAGCTAGATTTAAATAATGTAGACAAGATATCATTTTCCTTTTGGAAGAAGATAATAAGTGATAAGTCTGAATCATCTGAAGAAGTCTGAATCATCTTCAGGATTTATTCATTTTTTAAAGAGACGCAGTCCAACCCTCTGATCAGGATCTAGAAAGAAAAACTCAACTGCAATCCTTAAACTAGGAGAAGAAGCAATCTTTGAAAATGAGTTAGACATTGCTATAAATATTAATTACAGTGTAAACATTTCTAACATGTATACTTACTCTTTGCAAGAAGCAGGGAACCGAAGGCAACCACTATAACAAAGATGGCACAGATGGCATCCAAACGCACAGCAAACCATCGTGAGGTTGTTAAAAATAGAAACCAAGCCTCTAAAGAGTGTTGTAAAAGTCATAAAGAACAACGAGTTACAGAAGATATAAGTTCCATGGCAAATCCCACAAAATTCAGCAAATCACTTTCTTGGAGACGGGGGGGGCCTGGGAGGGGGGGGGAAACATGCTTTGCTTTGCTTTGCTTTGCTTTGCTTTGCTAGAGAAGGCTGACCAGTCTTCAGATACTAATCTTTGTACTGCTCAACACAGCTGAAGTTAACTTATTTAATAGTAATGAGTACAGAAAGAAAAGGACCAAAATCCACTAATGTCAATGGAAAAATATTCTCATGGACTTTAGAAGACTTCAGGTGAGGGGAGAGCTATGTAATGAAATATACTACAGCTTTTCTTTCACTTAATTTTCAGATAAAATGTGTCATAATAAACGTCAACTTAGTTGAACATTTATAACACAATATATGTAATTTAGTATAAGGCTGAAGAAAAAAAACAGTATAAAAATACTGATAGAAACTGAAGCACTTGAACACAGGGCCAGTTACAACAGCATCTGATGAAGTGAGCTCTGATGAAGTTTATGTATCTCTGATTTAGTTAGTCTATAAGGTGCATCTATTCCTTCTTCCAGGAACAGAGGTTATAGATGTAAAAATTAAAATTTCACAGTAGGGTATCATGTGGTAAACTGGGATTATTCAAACAAAATGCAATTTAATACAATCCAACGCATTAATGATATACATGCAGATAAGGAGACCATACTCAGGAATGTGATGACTCTTAAAAGAACTCAGGAGTCAAAGGATATGCAACTGAACATGAGGTCTCAGTGTGAAGCCATGACACAAGGGCTAATCCAATCATTGTTTACACAGTGGAGTTTTTATGCACAGTCTCACTGTTATGCTTGTTCTTAGGTACACTAGAATATGCTCCCTGATTACTTGTTTTGCTTACGCAGACTGATTCTTAGACTAGCAGCCTTGCAGATTCTGACTGGTCGGTCTACAGCTGGCTCTAGGACAGAAACAGCTGAAAGACCATAAGGAGTCAGATCCACTGGGGAGGAAAATGAACTACAATATGGGGCTTTAGAGGAGCTGGAATCTTTATTGGGTCTACCACCCACAGCTGCCACAGTAAACATGAAATATCTGCACAGAAATTTGAAAAGCTGCTTTGATGCTGACACTATTTTCCTGGAACATGGGAGTAAGGAAAGCAGTGGGCTGAGGTCCTCAAATCAAGACACAATTTCACCAGGGGTTGGGAGCAGGCTGAGATTCCATGTCTTTTGACAGCTCAGGCTAGGTGATCGAACAGTAAATGTGGGTCTTAGATTTTATTAATTAAAAAATGATAGGTAAAGTGTTTTAGGGTATAGTTACATACCTTAAGGCAGATAAAAGTTGAACATCTTATCTAACAATCATAAGATATTAATTCTTCTTCCTTATTCACCTGTAAATTATTCAAATTCCTACAAGAGATATTTACAGGAACTTGAATAATTTACTAAAAGGTCAGTAACCTTTCCTGTTACTTAGTTTGGTTAATTTCATTGCTAAAGGTCATGATATAAATCTAATTCAGATTTTTTTTTTTTTACAAAGTATTAATATTATAGCCAAGATGACTTTAATCAAATTAATAACTGTAATCAAATCAGTATTTATATGGCAAGGAACTATGAAAACTGTTCAAAGAATTAAAAAACTTATTTACTGATTTGAAACTGTTTAAAAGCACATAATTATTATTAGATATGCTTTATAAAATAAATATTATAAAGTGAAAATTGTTTTTCTCCCCAAAATGGTATATAGTGAAAGAAAAAGGATTCCCTAAATATCCTTATCAGGCATAGTTTAAAATGTTTATTTTATAGATGATTAAAGATACAAGCTTGGGTATCTCAAATTGTAATACAGCCTAAAATGAATTATCAAACCAGGGAAAATAATAATAGGGAGATTTTGCCCTAGAGAGAGACATGCACACTTCCTACCAAATTAAATGTAAGTGGAATATGTGCATCTGGGGGCAGAAGATATATCCCTCCTACAGAGCTAAGAACTTGGTTGTTCATGTTGATTCATTACAAACCTGAGTGAAGATCTTGGTGAGCATCAAATAATTTTTGAAACCTTTGCTCTGCCTTCAAAGCCCTAATAGTCCAAAGTCCCTGGAGAGAGGATGACAGGTGGGAAAATACTGGACTTCGAGCTGCAAAGTGAAAAAGGAGAATCCCACTTTAGCTGGAGGGCAGTATTTAATTTTTTATGTTTGTGCTAGAGTAATCTCTAATCCTACTACTACTGTGTATTTACCGATGCAAGCTACTTTGTTGAATCTTTACAGTAAATATATAGTATCTTTAATTAAAATTCCTGTTACTCACTACAACCATTTGGATATGAGTGAAAATTAATTCACACACAATTTTCAAGTATTTAAGTTCAAAATTTTCCTGTTTTGTGTCTTTTATTACTCACATGATATCTTTGTTAATTGTGAGGCTAGGTCACAAACAATTCTAATATAATAAAAGGATTAGTCTGCCTGTCTCTGTGTCTGTCTGTATGTTTGTCTGTCCATAACGCTTCTGGTCAACTGTGCCTGCGCTGCTGAGAGGACAGGAGGTGATTGGCTTGGTGGACTGGGCTCGGCAGGCCCAAGTTTGCCCCACTGCCAGGAAGTTTGGCAGTGGAGAACATGCCCGAGCAACAGGGCTTCCCTCCTGCCTCCCTGCCTAAGGGTGAAGGGTGAGGATCACAGTGGCAGCACCCCCCAGAACAGTTGGCAGGGAGGAGGAGGCGGCGGGCAGGGAAGGGGGGGGTGGGCAGGGAGACAGGTGGCCACAAGCCAGGCAGACCTGAAGCGGTGGGGGAGTGAGGGAGGGAGGAGCAGGGTCAGACCCAAAGTGAGGGGGGAGGGGAAGCAGCGGGGCTGGACCTGAAGTGGTGGTGGGGAGTAGAGCAGAGCTGGCCAAGGAGTGGCAGGGGGGTGGGCGGAAAGGGATGTAGGGCCGGACTCAGGGCTCCAGCCCCT
>NW_005841964.1:1638965-1647508 GCF_000455745.1 Alligator sinensis
TGGGGGGGGAACGGGATTGGACCCAAAGTGCTGGGAGGGGGTGGGGGGCAGACAGGGGCCGGACATTCAGCTCTGTCCCCACCGCCCCCCGCATCATTCTTGATGAACCATTTGCTAGTGATACTATATGTAGCTAGCTAACTAAGTGTGGGATTCAGCAAAGCAGTTAAGCATGTCCTTAATTTTATTCAGTGTGCAGCCCAAGTAAAATTCCCTGAGTATTAGCCCTGGGGTGAAACAGGAGTTAAGCAAGTACCTACAAATTTTGAATTTTTTTTGCTGAGATCCAAGACAATAGGAACAAAAGAAAAAAATCTTGATCAACAGATAGTGTACAGAATTTTACCATTACATGAAATAAAAAGTAGTTCAAACTTAAACCAATTTTATACAAGCTACATACTTGTGGATTCCAGGCGTTTAATATCTCTCGATGTGGCTAAGAAATATCGTCGGAGAAAAATGAAAAGAATAAAAAGTGGAACTAAAGGGATGAGTATCCAAGGAATCACCGCTACTGCCACACCCACCACACCAAAAATCTGTAGGAGAGTCTGCAACAACAAAGGGGGAAAAAGTAAAATTCCATATCAAATAGAATTGTACTTAAAATAATAGCAAAGTGCAACTGGATAGTGAGATGTAAGAATTACCATCAATTAATACTAACAACTCTTACATTATTTAGATTGCATTTATTTTCAAACTATAAGAAGACTGATAGAACAGTTTATTCTATTTTCTGCCTTAATTGTACTAGCCTGCTTTGTTTGCTGTTCTGATGCGAATGAATATGAGAGAGGCCAGAAAGGATGTTCTTAAGGACCATTTTGTGCAAATATTAATTAAATGCTTGTCTATAAGGGCAAAGGACTGGACTAAATGGTTCAGGAGTCCCTGAAGTCACATTTTTAAATTTATGCCAGCACCACTGTCAGACCCCTTTGTAAATCATCAGGAAAAGCAGCAAGATAGAAATGTTAGCATAGAGCAGTTCACATTTCATTTGTACTCTGACACTAGTGGGTGATGAACTCAGTAAAAAGACTCCAAAACCATTCTCTTCCAAAATGCAACTAACTTCTCTGCTCTTCCATATCTGCCAGCTGTCAAGTTTAGACAGGGCTAAAGAGTCTCACCATGCCCACGCTGGCCTTCCACAAGAATGACAATATCTGAAAAATATCCCCCACTCCACATTTCTTATGCCCGAATTTGCAAGCTTCTTACCCTCCCCACTTGCCCTAACTCCTAGACAGTCACAGACCAGAGGCCTCTGCAGGACATCTGCTGGACACTATCAGTCAGACACGTAAAAGGAAGCACAGAAAGCTGCTCAAGGAATGAAATAGGAGGTCATCTGAACTTTTAAAAAAAGTAATAATAAATCCACATTGGAGCTTTAGCAATGACAATCTACAATATGTTGCAAACTGCCCCGGGGATAGGAGCAGCACTATTGAGATTGAGCTCATATAACAATGTCTTACAACAATGAAAATAAGGGGAAGGAAAAGATTGTTAAGATGACTAAAGTAAAAATCTGACACCACCTTTGGATGGAATTTTAGATGAGCCAGCACCACCTTATCATTACAAAATTTATGATAGGGTGGATCAGTCATGTGTGCTTTTTTGGAAAAACAAAACCTGCATATAAATTAACTCTTAATGAGGTAGTCTGAAAGCCAGACAACTGCTTTTAGATTATAATCAAGTAGTTATTGTATAAGGCAAGTGAAAGGTTCTAATTACTTAGTTTCACAACTGACAACTAACCGCTTTGGTTAAAGACATCATGAACTTCTAGTAGACCCCTTGAAAGAAGGTAGGAGAACGTGAGATAACATTTTGGATAAAACTAATAGGCTGATTATTATCTTCTCAAAAGTCTAGCTATGTGCTACTGAGATTCACAGTTTGTGGGCATTTACAGAAGTTACCTTTTCTGCAGAATAAGGCCCCCAAAAGTGCTCTACAGCGGTAACGTAACAAACATTCATGACTGCAGAGCAGGTTCTATTTCCCCCACTCTGCCCCAGCTCCAGGCGTGGCAGCCTCTGCCACTGTCAAGACCTTACATGGGGGGGGAAGAAGGGAGCCCCCTTTACCACGTGCCCCCCCCAGCTACCTCACTGCAGGGTTGGGGGGAGCCAGGCATATGCTGTGGGCAGCTCCCTTCACTCCTTCTCCCCACCCCACGAGTATCTTGACAGAATCAACCTCCTGGCTGCCATGCTGGAGTTGGAGTGGGGGGGTGGGAACAGAGCCCTCCCTGCCACCTCACAGGCCGGGCCTAGCTCCCCCTAAAAGCCCAGCAGGGGTAGCCAGGCTAGGTCTGCATGGGGGGGGAGGGAGGCTGCTGGAGCACTCCCACCTGCTGGCCTGGGCCAGTGAAGGTGGGCTCTGAGCCCCGCCATCCAACGGGGAACCCACACTGGATTCAATGGGGGCCTAAGTCATGGTGCTTTGTGTACAGCATCATGAAGTAGAGTGCCTCCCAAACAGACTGCCTGCACTTGTGTATATACCCTGAGTAGTTCTTCTAAACCGGGGTACTCAATTTATGGCCTGCAGACCAGATCCATTACATGGGGCTGATCAGAGGGCCATAAAATTTGACAGCAGGGAATAGTGGCAGTGTTAATTGCGGCTTGTTATGGGAATTAACACTGCCTCCACTTCTGTATCACCAAATTTCTGGAACCTTGGGGAACCCTACATGCAGGAACTGCCCTGTGTGGATGACCCTGCAGGCTAGATAGATTGTACAATGCTGTTCAAACTGATTAGTGCCGTTTCTCCAAGGGTTTGTCAAAAGCCTATTCCCAGGGGGTAAAAAAGTGGTTTTAAGGTGAGAATATAATCCTTCCCAACTGCAGTCATCTCAGAGAGGTGTAAAATATAAAACAAAAATTGGAATGTTTGAATATTGATATTATTGTGCACAATGGCATTCTTTCCCCATTATTTTTGAACAACAAGCCAAAAAACTAAATGTAAAATTCTAAGGAAGTGTAAAGTTGGGATTGAATATTTAAAACTGCAAAATTGCAAATGAGAAAATTGCAATTTACATTAACACAACTGTGTCATCCATATGCATCTAAAGCTTGATCCTCCATGCCCAGGGAATTCCTGGGGCATGCAGGATCAAGCCCTAAAACCTAGGAGCATCTGCCCACGTTTCACTGTTTGCAGAGATATGCTCCAAGTCAGAATCCCTGAGCATATCTCTGCAAGTGGGGATCCCCAGGATCCCCTTGTTTGCAGAGGCACTCCCAAAGGAACAGGGGTCCAACCCTGCAGGACAATAGACAATATCTGTTTAGCCCAATGAAACATATCAACTGCACCAGGACACATCTCAGCAAAGCTGATTTGCTTCATTTGGCAAAATCTGTTTGTGGTTTGATTCCCAAAACGAGCCTACCAGCTCCTCAAAGCCTCTCTATCTTAGAGCAAAAACAGTTTTCTGAAGGGCATGAATCATGGGTGGGTTGAGCTTTCAGCTTTATTCTGTGCTTACATCTTTATTCCATCTATCCTCTGGAAGGCTCTCCAGTTGTTTTGATGCCATGCCTTCAACTGAATGTACCCTTTTGACACCAAATGTTAGATGCGTTTTTAATTTAAATACTATTTTCCCCAATACTGTTTGTTGTTTATCCATCCATTCCTTTAGTGAGGATTAGCTCAGCACAGTATGTCCTGAGCTTCACTCGTTTATCTTTAACCATGGCTTATCTTTCAATGTTGATGTAACTTTCTGGCACCACACTGATTGTGCACCTGCATCCTACTTAAAGCAAATAAACACCCACTTCCTTTGAGGATGACACTGCACTCAGCTGGGACTACAATTTTTGTCTACTAGTCCAACACCGAGTTCCTCTGAGCTACTTGTTTTCTTCGCTGTACTACACACTCTCCTGGTACTTGCAAACTCTTGCAAAGTGATGGAATCCACTGCTTTTTGCCAAATGTTGGCCATGGTCTTAGCTTATGTAATAAAGTGAATAAAGCTGTATATGATACTGACTGCAGCTTTGATTTCTGCAAGCCTCTATGGCAGGTGTCAGAGTCCATCCTCCATGACCTAATGTTACTCCTTTTGCCAATTCTAGGTGCCCTGTCAAGGATTAATTCTCTCTCTCACTCCTCATATGTTTCATTACTCCTCAAATTTGTGAGAGAATTTCACGATTACTTTTCAGTAATTCAAGCAGAGGAGGAAACTATTTTAAAAAGTGCCTCAAATCTATCATTTTTTTATGACGTTTCCAAGAAAATTCAGAAACACGCTCAGGAAGAGGAGAAGGATTTAGAGCCCTCCCTTTAAAGCATCTTCTCACTTTCCTGAGTCACAGAATCAAGCTCTTTCTGACTTATTTCCCCCCTAACGCCATGACTATTTCAATGTTGATAGTTCAGTGGAACAACTTCAACAAAAGGGGCAAAAGGTGATCTTGGCCCTCCTTAACCCATGGCCTGGTTCTTAGGAAGTGAGAGAGAAGATTTAAACCAATTCTGGGTTTCCTGCTTCCTGGGCAAGTACCCTATGCATTAGGGCAGGGGCTGGCAACCAATGGCCTACATGGCCTGATCCAGCCTGGCAAACAATTTCATTCAGCTTACTAAGCCCAGATATTAGTGGCAGGGAAATTCTGTGAAGGTTAGCAAAAGCAATTTGGAGCCAGGGAAAAGCAGCAGCAGTCAGGTTACAAGCAAGAAATTTTACATCCTTTTTCAATCTTAGAGGGCACATCCAGATGAGCACACACGTGCATTTCCCCAGGAACAAATAGCAGCGGTATATAGTTGTGCTACTGCTACTCGTACCCAGGGAATGCCTGTGCATGCACGCTCTGGCACTTGGCAAGCAGAGATGTGGAGCAGAAAATTTTCAAGTGCTTTATTTTACCATGAGAAATTTTCAATTTCTAAAAATTCACTGTTTCATAAAATTCATTAGTAACAATGAATGGATGCCAATACAATATTAGGCAAGCTTGGCAGTTTCAAAGTTGTAAGTAATGTTTTTCAGATAATTATCCCTAGGAAGTGTGTGAGAGAGTACATACGTTTTATTGATTTGTAAACAGGAGGGTAAATACATTCACATAATAATCGAAACTAAAAATCAAGTTATCAAGTTATTATTCACCTAATTGGCTTCGCAGGAAATGAAAACCAAAAGCTAAAATTCTTATTTCATCTCAGACTGCAAGTGAAAGCAAAACCAAACTAAACCTGTGATTAATTTTTGTTTCACTTGCAGTTCAGCAAGTGTACAGAGCAGTGTCTTGTTTCTTTCCTTGAGTTGGGGGAAGTAGGAAGTGTTTGTATACGATCTGTTAGTTTTTCATGTTTTTGGTTTGAAGTAGTCATAATAATGCCTAATCAGAAAAAAAACTAGTGTGTGGCATCATTATAGTGAAGTTCAAGCCACTGAAGGAAGGAAGTTGGTAGATGTAAATATTGTGGGCAGGAGTATGCTAACAATGCAACAAGAATGAAGAAACATTTAAAAACATGTAGAAACTGTCCTGAAAGAGCAGAAGCCATATACAGAAAGCTAATACAACGAAGTGGTGGAGCAACATCATCTGAGAAAAGTCTACGTCAGGAATCCTATGTAAGTAAACAAATTAATATTTATAACAACACACAGTACACACTAGCATCTATATTGTTTTGCAACATTATGATTTTAAAACTTGTTAATGCAACTCTGGACTTTTATTTATTTATTTAAAATATTTGTATCCTGTTTTTCTGCTTGCACTAAGCACCCCAAGTGACTTAAGCTTAACAATATTTTTTTTTAATTACATAATAGATAAATAGTTAACTATTTCAACCCAGCAGAGAGAGCTTAGTCCTCTGGCTGATGGCAGAGGCCAGACTATACTTCTCTTTGGCTCTGCAGCCCCAGGGCAACTGAGCAGCAAGTTGAGCAGCAGAGTGTTCTTTCTGGCAGGGAGGGGGGAAGCAAGCTCCCTGATGCTTCTCCTTCTCCTTCTGATGGATGAGGCCGGACTAGAATAGGCTAAAATAAAAATATTTCCCCCCTTTTGTTGCAGGAACTTGGTAGCTCAAGTGAAATAGCAGATTTGCAAAAAGTGGAGAATGAAAATGGTGAGCTGCCAGATCTGGGGAAAGAAGCAACAGGATCCTCACTTTCAAGATCACTGTCACCAGATATACGATCCACCATGAGTAGCTGTTCAAGACAGTCAAACTTTTAATGAAGCTTTGTGGACGAAATATCAAAAGAAGATCAAGAAAAAGCAGATGAGACATTAGCTCAAACTATGTTTGCAAGTGGTATACCTCTTACAAACTAATTTGTCCATCATATAAGTTACTGTCACGTTATCGCTTATCACATTCCCTCTTAGATAGAGAGTATGACAGAGTTCAAACAATGGTTATTCAAAGGATTGGTCAAGCAGAATCACTGATTTTGATGTCAGATGGATGGACTGATATACAAGGAAATCCTTTATTGAACATTATGTTAGCAACACCTGAACCAACATTCCTGAATGCAATTGCTACCAAAACCTTCTTGTCATACAGGTGAATACACAGCCAAATTACTGAGTGAAGAGATTGAAAGTGCAGGTCCCTCCAGGGTACAAGCCACCCTTGTAACTCATAAGGCAAGAAACATGAAAGCTGCATGGCAAATATTAAAGGAAAAGTATCCTCATTTAATAGTATTTGGCTGTCTTGCTCATGCATTGAATCTTCTGGCAAAGGACATAGTAAGTGTGAATACAATGAAGACAATATTGGCAAACTGCAAAGTGATTGTCAAGGTATTCAAAAATCATCATTTTGCTAATCAGACTTTGAAGAAATTACAGAAAAAGAAGCAGGGGAAGGAAAGTGCACTTTTATTGCCAGGAAAAATTAGATGGGGCTTGGCTACAAAGCGTTTACGTAGTTTGTTGTGCACAAAGAACTGTTTGAAGTGTGCTTCAAATTAATCACGGGATTATTCCCGTGAACATTCGGAAGCAGATTTTCAACAACAATGTATTCTGGGTTTGAGTTCAAGGAGCATTCAATTTGCTACTACCAGTTTCAGTGGCTATCAAGAAACTTGAAGGAAATACATCAAGCCTTTCAAATATTCCAGAGATATTCAGACAACTGAATGAAAATCTAATTGAGCTTTTGCCTTTTTTACCTCTATCCAAAAAAGAAGATGTAAAACAAATGTTTAATAAGAGATCTGAGTTTTGCTCTCATCGGGCGCATCCACACATGCAAGCACATGAGCTTGCAGCAGCTCAAATAGAAGCAGTGCAAATTTGAGCCAGGGCTTTTTGCCTCAGCGCACGTGATTGGATGTGCACTTTGTTGTGGAGCAAATTGTGCCACTAGGGGCAAAATAACCCTGCCTGGCTTCTCCCGCATCTTCTGCCAGGGGGAGCTAGAGCCCGGGGCCAGCACCTGTGCTGTCCCCAGCAGTATAAAAAGCTGCCCTGTCCTGGCCCCAGCACTATAAAAAGCCACCCTGGCTCAGGGCTACTAGCTCTCAGGAGCTTCTGGGGCCCAGCAAATTGGAACCTGTCAACACGACCCCTTGTGCCAGCTGGACTGCTGCAGCAGCCCTGAGAGTTCCCTGCACACTCTACCCACTGCAGCAGTCTGGCAGTGGGGGTTACTGCCTGGCTGTGACCTGCTGTGCACCTGCCAGACCTGGATGGGGACTGCAGAGCCAGTAGAGGCATCTGCCCCTGTGGGCCAGCTGCCAGTGGACTGAGGTTACAGGGTTGGCCTTTGTGCGGCACTACTGCCATTTGTGCCCCCTGCCCGGCCATCTGGGCAGCTATCGCCCAGAAGAGGTTCTGGGTGTGGTGGCCTGCTTTGAACTGTCAAAGCATGTCCTCCTGGCCCCATTTGGCCGGGAGGGCAGGCACAGCCCCTGCTTCAAACTGTCAAAGCATGTCCTCCTGGTCCCATTTGGCCAGGAGGTCAGCCACAGCCAGATGGGTCCAAGGTGCCAGCTCTGAGCAGGCAGGGTCCTGCCACTGGCCTCCCTAGCAGGAATTCTGGTGATCCCTATTGGAAAACTGAAAATTCCCTGATAAAAAAAATCCCAAATTCACTCTCTAAAATACCCTCGCATCCATGGTCTTCCACAAGTAAAACAAAAGGCCACTATAAAGAGAAAGAGAGTGAGACAGAGACAGTGACCAGTTGGACAATGTTTTATTGATATATCTACAGTGTTAAAGCAAGTCTCTTATCATAATAATAAAGTTAACTCTAAATACAGGTTTCATGAATTCATGAATACATATTTTGCTGCCCTCCCACAGGGCGATGGCCCCCACACAAGGGGTTGGTCCACCGCGCAAGGGCTATGGCCCCCCCAACACGGGATTCAGCCCCCACACAAGGGGTTTGGCACTTTCACAAGGGGTTCAGCCCCCCAAAAGGGGCCAAATGGCCCCTGCAGGGGCTACCACCCCCCCTACAAGGCCCACATGCCCCACCCCAGCACTCCGATTGCTGCCCCACCT
>NW_005841964.1:1648035-1685711 GCF_000455745.1 Alligator sinensis
CCGGCAGGGCTTGCCGCGGGGGCTGGTGGGGCCATCAGGGGTCCCCCTCACAGTCCCTTTCCCCCTCCTCCAGCCCCCCCCGACTCCTTACTCACTGGCACCGGAGCACCAGGGCGAGGGGCAACTATAGAGACACTCTGGCAGCCAGAGCATCTCCATGGAGGACCCAGCCTTTGGTTGTCCCGCTTTTTTATACTTTATTTTTTTTAGACTCCTGGATATCCAGGGGTCTAATTTTCTCCCCACACTGCAAGTTTGTAGCGTGGGGAAAAAAATGTTGTTCCTGCACATGCCTGTTGCCCCGTCTCAAAGGGGTTTGAGGCGGGGCAGGAGGCACGTGTGCACTCATGTGGATGCGTCCATCCAGTTCATCTGGCAGGAAACCTTTTGGATCCTCAACATGGAGGACAACATCTATCAAAAGATAAATTATCTACTGCTCTCAATACAATTATGGAAGTAGGTAAGAATATCCCCAACATCGATGAAATAGCCATGATGACAGATATTGCCAAGTACTGCACAAAAGAAAAACTTTGGAGCAAGGACATTATTTGGCAGGCAGCAAAGAATATGTCTCCTCTCACATGGTGGAAGGGATTCTGTCACACCCAACTGTTGTCCAGGATTGCTCTAAGGATCCTAAGCATTTCACCAACAGCAAATTCTTGTGAAGGGAACTCGAAGGCTTTCAGCTCAATCAAGACAAAAAGGAGGAATAGACTAACAAATGAATGCAAAATCTCATGCTTCTGGAGAATCAGTCAGAAGCACAATTAGTGAAGAAGATGCAGCACGATGATACGTTGCCTTTGCCCAGAGACTCATTGGTAAAACCATCCTTAGCGAAAGAGAACGTGGTTCAAGTAGTTCTGAATCAGATTTGCCTCAATCTGATTCTGGAATGGAACTAATAGTTAGTGCAAGTGATTCTACAGATAGTGACAATGGAACTGGAGGTGCCGCAATGACCTCAGATGGAAGACAGTTAAACTCTGTTGATGTAGATGGATAGTATATCATGCACAGTTCTTTCAGTGTGCTAAAATTAGTGTGTCAACAGTTTTCAGTGCCTTCATTTTTTTCTTCAAGTTAAACAAACAATGTAAGGGAAGTACATGCTACTGTGTACTGTCTTTACATTTTTACAAGTAATTCAATAAAAATAATTTATTTCCATATAAAGTTTTGAATTTGTTTGAATATAACATTTAAACCACATTAAGTGTGCTGTATTTAATTTTCTTCCTAATCAAATATTTCAGTTCAAATACTTGTGGCTATTGGGACATAAAATTAACATGGGGTACTTTTTTAGTTTTGTTTACTAAATATAAGCCAAATAAACATACTAAATCAGATCACGTTCTATTTAGGGTATTGGACAATTTTTCCGGAAAATTTTCCAATTCAAAAATTTTCTGGAAAGCCCACATTTCTGTTGGCAAGTTGCCCTGGGTGGGGTAGAAGGGGCTGAGGCCAGCACCTAGGTTAACCCCAGCAGCCTTACCTGGGATCCTGGGGGCTGCCCAGGGCTCCAGCGGCAGCAATGCAGCGGCCGGGGGGCACGGCAAGCCGGCAGGGGGGGGCCGGGCCAGCAGCTGAAGAGTGGCTCTGGCCAGCCAGGCTCCAGTTTTGGGCAAGACACACTGCCGCCAGATACACTACCCCAGTTTTTTCTAGCACAGGTTTTTTTGACATTGGGATCTCCCAATGTCAACACCCCACCCTCTGAGCTGCAAATTAGCAACACAGGAAACAGCTGCACATGCACCATGTGCTGTGCCATAGACAGGTCTGCAGCGCCACATACAGCATGTGCATGCTCAGCTGGATGCGCACAGAAAGGCTGCATTTTCTTTAGTACTAAACTGATCCACACTGCAGCTATTATTTTTGTATCCAAAAAGGACAAACTCTCTTTGGACTCCTCAGTATGCTCCTTAGTTTTCTGCAGCGTTCCTTCATCCAGCACTGTATCAGTTTCAGATCTCATGAAAAAAGGAAGAAAAACTCTTATATATGCATGAGATGCATACATAACCCTAGCAGCATATTTGTATGAAATACCATCTTTTCTCTTTCTTTATTTTTTTAAAAGATCATTTGTCCCTAGATTTGCATTTTGGGCATAAATATGCATCATGATCCAACACCCACACCAGTAAACATATTTTAGTAATTCAAATTATGCTCTAAGTTTTTTTTCTATAAATCAAAACAGAAATCTACAGTCCTTTTGCCAAAGAATGAAATCCTACTTTGTTTGTAAGCACACAAGTCATATCTATAGTATATCAATAGTTTAAGGCAATGTAGAAGATTTGTACTTATCACCATTTGGAACAGGATTGTTACACTCTATGATTGACAGAAGAATTAAAAGATTTCTAGTTGCTGTGAAGTGTTAGAAATGTTAATGACCTTGATATGTCTCTTTCTAAATAATCAGGCTATGCTACAAATGTGAATAGTTATGAAAACTGCTTTAGAAGTTACGTAAATAAGGGTTCCAAAATGGTACCAAATTAAATTTAGTATTTAACAAAAGACCAAAAATAAACTGCAGAAAGTATTTTCATTTTAGCATCTCTTTGCTGCCTTTCATACCAACAAATGTCAGAACCCACTGTTTAGATTTAAGGAGATTTAATTCAAGAAAATGCCTCTTGAAAGATCTCTAAAAACTAGTGTGCTCAACAGGTTAGATACTCAGCTGCTGTGTAATTGGTGCAAATGAATGGACTTCAAGTGATATTCATTTGTACCGGGTGAATGTCTCTCACAAAGCAAACTGGAAAGGAAAATAGTAATTCAACAGCAATTTGGAGAACAACAGAACCAACCTAATCCTTTATGCAGAGCTTGTTTCTATGAACTTAGTAGTAAATTCCAAACATACATTTTCCCCAATTCATTGAAAAAATGGGAAAAATAACCATGTTACAATAAGAAGGTCTTGTAAACTAAGACTCACACTAAGGTAAAAGAAAAAGAAAAAGGGGGTGAAAGTAGAGGCAAAAGGTAATGGCAAATTAATTGAAGAGGAACATATATATGTACATAGAATTTTATTTCCACAGCAGTAAAATTAGGAGGTACTTTATGTTTAATACAAATAGAACCACTGTAAAACAAGAAGCCCCAAAATATTGAAACGGGTATCTGTGTTTGTTATATTTTCACATGCATTTTCTTATGCTACTGCTTGTCCTTGCCCAGATCTTTTCCAAGCATCTATTTGCCTTGTTGGCCTTGCTATTGAAAGACTGACACACATTTTTCTCCCCCTCTACCTTACTTTTTAAATATTCGATATAATGATAATAGGGCTTCATCAGCATGAAAAATCCTGAGGATATTAGCATATATAAAATGGGTGAATTGGAGACTGCTCAGCCTTGGATACTTTATCCTCAATATGGAAGACCCTCTCACTCAAATCAAGTGCAAGACATTTTTTTTTTTAAAAAGAAATAAAGGAAAGTGGATGATAGCTACAGGTTTGGCATATATTACTCCTCAGTAGACATTTTGAGTTGATGGTGACCAGCAGAGATTTAAAAACTGGAGCACTCAAAAAAAAAAAAAAGGGGTAGAAAGGTCAAATGAAGGGTTGCATTAGCTAGACAAACCAATTCAAATCTCATACTTGTATCATTTTGGTTTTCCAGACAGAAACCCATCTGAATCCCCTTCTCTTTTCTTTTTTTTTGACATCAATATAAATAGTCATTTTAATTCAACACTGAAAACGCAGACAAAATACTGAGTACAGAACAAGTAACTGTAACTTCACCTTCTTTGTAATGGGCATATCAATTTCTCCATAATATGAAACTAAAAGTAGTGCCAAATTAAAAATAAATACATCCACATTTCTCTTAGTTAGCCCTTTTCTGTATATTAAATGCTGTTCTGCAGCATGCGTGCTGGGAAAGAGAAATTGGAACATTACAGCTATGAAGAGGAAAGGTTCAACAAGTGCCAAGGGTTAAATGCCAACATGTCAATGTGCATTATACTCCCTTAGCTAACCCTCCTACCAAACATGACAATCACAAAATCTTTGGACTTAAGTAGCACCTATAAAAAAAATAAATCAGAGACTAGTAAAGCTAGAAAAGACAACAGAGGAAGGTATTTCAAGATGGAGGTTTCTACCATCTGCTATACAAAAAAAGAGGGCAGACTGATATTTAATACCTCCCCCTCTCATGACATATTTAAACATCATTTTTTGCTGGCAATAAAAACTATTCTTTAAATAGTTAACACAAGTATCTCTTAATATTATCTCATACATGAACACATACAAAACCTGACTAACCTGAAAAAAACTCCAAAAACATTGAAATCATAAAATGACAAAAGACATTGTTAAGCTAAAAGATGCTGGAATTCCTCTACACACTTTCCCTGACATCTCCACACAATAAAATGCAAGGGTCAGTGGTACTGAAACAAGCAAAGGCAGTTCCACTATTTTGCACTTATGAAAGCGAGTGACCCAAGCTATTATTCCAGTCTTAGGCACTTTTTGTTCTTAATATCCAGATGCAGGAGCTATTTTTTTTTTTAAAGAAATGACTGCGGACACCTCCTTCACATTTTCCTTTTCTTCAGCATTTTCACTTCATAAAGCTGCAGTCAATGTGTTTTGTGTGTGGTGAGAAGGGAATGACACATTCAGTGGTGGTCTCAGCCACAGCCTACATTGGTGGCTCAAGTAGTCTCAGGATTAGGTCTTTGTGTGTAATGAAAAGATATGAAAAGTCAGTTATTTAAACTCAGTCAAGCTGTTGATTTTGGGGAGGAAAAAGGTTTTGCAATTCAGTTTTCCTCAATAAATCACTGCCCTTTTCCAAGGGCAGCTGCAGATAGCTCACATGTTCACAATGTTCTCCAGAAACAAAACATGTCTTGATTTTTTTCTTTCAGTCCAACAATGGGGAGGAAAAAGCCAAAATAAGGCATTTTATATGAACTTTTTATATTTGCTAGTTTCATTTGTTGTAGAAAAGTTCCACCTTGTAACTGTAAAAGGAACAAAGGATCCACAATAATTAGGATAACATAAGAGAAAGGGAATATAAAAATGGAACAAAATAGGAAAACAGAAGAGATGGAAAAATGAGTTAATTTTACGATGATGATCATATTAGCCAAAAATGTCAAGTACAACTAATATTAGGTAGCCAACCTGAAATACCTCAAAGTTGATTTCAAGGATGCTAAGTCCTTCAGGTCTATTTGAAGACTGTAACATGTGGATGCATATTACCTCTGGGAATAAATTCCTGAAGTGCTTCAAAATGGATAGACAAAGATTTAGGCATCAAAAATCAGTGGCCACTTATAAAAAATCAGGGATATTTAAAATATAACGTTATTGAATATGAGTTTATACCATAGATGGTCTTTTGAAACACTAAATTTTATACTATTCTGCAAAAGATTTTTTCTTCAATGAATAAAGCCAATATATTAGTTTATGCTGGACACAAATGGACATTTTAACCACACCATATCTAAACTGAAGGTTCAAGTCCCTCAACCCACTCTACCTGGATAGAAGCTTGTGACCGAGCAGTGCTAACACAGAGTTAGGATACTCTGTTGGCTCAGACATTAAGAAAGATTGTCTGGAATTTCTAGAAGAACCTAGAGGACATTTATACAAGTGCTCTGGGAGTGGGGGTGGGGAGTGCTTTAATTAGAGTGGCTCTGAGAACCTCTCTAATTAAATCACCTGGAACATCACATGCATCAGTCCCATGTTGAAAATGATGGTGGGGGCATTTTAACTAAAGTTTCTTGAATGAACTTTAATTTAAAGGACCCCACTGCCATTTTCCAGCTTGGGGATGCTGATACACATGACACTGAAGCCTACTGGAGCATGGTAATTACTTTCGATTAATCAGTCTGTTCCGACGTGCTGCAGTTACCTCACTGCGTACGTACAGGCACCCAAAAGTGCCTAAATCTCATTCACTTTTGAAGGGGTTGGCCACCTAACTCTCCCAAGCCCCTTTAAAAATTCCACCTTTTTCATGGTCAATGACACAGATCTGTTAGCTAAAGGAAGAAGAGTTGTGATAATCAGGGATCCTGGTTCTGTATGAAAAAGAATCCCCAATTTTCAGATTACAAAGAGTAACCTAAAATCCACATTTTTTCATGATCAAAATGATCAAAATGAAACACCACTCTCTCTCTCTCTCATATATATAAGTGGTGTTTCATTTTAATCACAGAACAATGTGGATTTAGGGTACCTTTTTTTAATCTGAAAATTGGGGATTTTTTTTTTAATCAGAGAAAACCAGGATCCCTGGTGATAATTTATATATTCTTTATATAAACTAGTAGTATCTCAAGAACAAAGTCATGGCTAACATCTCATCATGCCAGATGCAGCACAAATATATAACTAGATGAGGGATGAAAAAGAAGCAACTATGTGACACTGATGCTTAAATCCTATTGAAAGTCATTAATGTGCTTTGAAACATCTTGTCCATGGTCCCTGCCCTGAAGAGCTTACAACAGTTGAAACCAGCATCAAATTAATGTAATCCACCATAGGAAAAAGAAGAATGAAGAGTGAGAGGAACAGAACTATGATAAAAATATGCAAGATTTTGTCAAAACGCTGCTAATATAATTTTGTTTTTCAAATATTTGCATTAACATGGTTATTTAAGGGATTGTTTTAAAAATTACCTAAATATATAAATAAATATAGCATTAAATGTAAACGTAAATGATCAATGGCAAAAACAGTAAACATAGCACCTGTTATCTTTCAATAGAGACGCTGGCCTAGAACTTCCTTCCCTACAGAGTCCATCCCAGGCTTAAGGACCCAGATCTATTTACCTTTCTGTAGAAACAGCCTTTAACATTAATGGCCAGCTCCAGAATCTACTGAAGTCAATTGAAAGACTCCCACTGACTATAACGGGCTTTGAATCAGGCTCCAGCACATTTAGTTAACTATCACAACTGAACTTTGCACATAGAGACCCAGTTTATATCTGTCTAGGAGGATAGAGTCTTAAATGTTTTCTCAAAAAAAAAAAGAAAAGATTTTTTTCATATGCTTATGGAAGATATCATTCCAATAGTTAGTCACTGGCACTAACAAGATCTGTCTCATATCCCATTAAACATTTATAGAGCAGCACAAGAAAATAGTTTCCTCACATTGTAAAAGGCAAAATCTTCCCTGGTGAAGACCTGCATGCTGAATTTTGGCAAAACAAGGAAAGCAGAACTTACCTGGAACTCCTGCACTTTAATTCTCATATATCTGAGAGTGAAGTACTAATTTGGATGTAATTTCAGACTGACAGTTTAGCAAAACATTATCTGTACTATAGCCCAAACACAAAAAAATGCATTTTTGTGCTTCTCATGTGCCCATCATTCCACTTTTGTTTTACCAACCCTAAAAATATATATAACACATTTCCATTCACTTTAAAAATAAAATCATAAAAAAATTCAGGAAAGATAATGTAAGTTGTTATAAAATACTAGTTTTCAATCAATATAGTGGTTAGATTAATCATACTCAGAATAACTTTAGCCCTGTGATTATAACATGATTTTATAAGAATTTTAGCAATTACCAATGTTACAAAATCCATGAAGCCACTGGATTTATTTATTTATTTCTATGTATTTCTATTATGTTCATCCTTGTAGTACTTGAGTGCCCAGGCACATTTGGTTTATTTGCACAGGAATGAAACAGCCACTTGCTAATATAGTAACAGACTGGAATTTTTCAAAATGACCCTTACGATAACTCAGAAAAACGACCAATTCTTCAATGCAAATCCTCTCAAAAAAAGCTTCTGCACACAAAGTAAGATGAACCAGTTACTGCATTGTTTATTAAGTTTCACTTGATTCCTCCTGACAACCATTTAAACAATGAATGTTGGGAAATGTCCCTCAAAGAATCAACAACAATGGTAGGGATCAGAGCTTTTATATTTAGCTAATACTGTTTTTAAAGAGGAGAAAATATTTCTTCCTGAAAGGATTATGGGAAGTCTTATAAAAGACACCTGCAAACAAAACAAGTGACAAAAGATCTTTATCATAATTGATAATGGTCATCCTTCCTACAAATTGATGCTTCCTTAAAAATAAATAATGTCATATACCTTTGGTATTGTATCCAAGATGCACTGACTAATCAGCCCAGCTGATAGTCCAGAGTAGAAAGTTTTACCAAAGAAGACTATGCTGAAGAGGAAGCATTTTTCCTCTCATGCTCTGAGAGAGAAAAAGTTAAATGCAAAAAAGCCTATAGTGAAATTCTAACTAACCACGCCCCATTTTATGCCCAACAGAATATTTAAGTGTTGAAAAAAATCTCATTGTAATAGATTAGATATGCATATCTATTGTATTTTAACAAGCTCCTCATGGTTTCTATTACTGTACAATTTCAGAAATCTGTTTTTCACTTGCAAGGCAAACTTGAGAATATGTGCCATAATTTATTCAAATGACCTATTTACAAGAGATTAAGTACTCCTGAACATTAAGCTTTGGATGGGAAACCTTTGTAAATCACAGGTTTCACAATATGGATAAGAAACTTGATAGTGGTTAAAAGAATATTATAGTCGCATTATGAAATGCGTTACTTTTTCATCTCAGATCAGTTTGATTTTGGTACATGTGCAAGCCACTGGCATTGCCTCTATTAGACTACAGCATCTGGGTTCCTACTAGCAACAGCAGTGGCTGCTTGAAGACGAATGTAATATATTACCCCCATTAGTTGGAAAGACCTCTATAACAACCTCCAGCACTGCACAACAGGGCATGAGTCCATCTCCCGACTTGAGTGACAGCACAGGATACTTAACCCTGTCAGATACAATATAAAAAAATTGCCCTACAACTGATTGTTTCCCTCTGTTCCCTTCCCACACTCAACTTCTCACCATCTCTACTTTCTTTTGTCCCCAATTGTTCTCCCAGTTCTACCCCTCTGCCCACAAACTCCTCCTCTCTTTGATGTCCTGGGAACAATATCAGCTTTTTCAGCAACCCTTGGGAATTGAGCAGAGTGGAGCGGAGAGTTAGAGGTATGGCAGAGGAAGGAGATTGCTGATAAGGGGAGCCAATCAAGTCTCAGAAACAGCAGTAAAAATAGAGCCACACCACCTAATGGTCCACTCTGCCTGAACTTATTCAGCCCTGTGCACAGCAGGGGTAGCAATAAGCATGGTATGCCTAGGAGGCCACTGAGCAGGCAGTAAGTACTAAGTAGAATAAAGGAAGCCAGTGAGTAGGCAGCTGTGTTGTAGCATAAAAGGATGCAAAAGCATTGCCTTAAACCAGCTGAAATGAAGCCAGATTTACTTTCTAATGAAGAACAGTTAATAACTCTGAAGAAATGCATATCTGAATCCATATAAAACTGATGGAAATATATAGCTGAAATATAGATTCTTTATGTATTTTTAGAAACCTGTAAAATTCAAAATTTTGACAACTAGAATCAAGAAAATATCAGCAAACACAAAGTATTTAAGCTTCTAATGGAACTTCTCCAAGCAAATAAATAACATATTCCTTCCTTTTTCTTCTCCCAAATGATCTACTGTACTGCGTTTTGAAAAACAGGACAGAAGGCTCCATCAGCCTTAAGCTATGTATGCAGTAGAATAAAAAGATATCATGTTAAAGCATGTTTTGACTAATAATAGCCTAAATTAGTTTTTCAGAAAATTCTGAGTATTAATACTTTAAAAGATTATTTATTTTCTTTTAATGAATGTAAGGGGAAAAAATTAAACACACAGGTGAAATCTTCATAAAGTGAACTATAAACAGAGAAAATAAAATGCCCAGTAAATGTGCTATAGAATACATTCTTGAATTGGTAGTGGTGAACCTATAGATGACCTAATACATCTTTTCCATGTCTAATTTTTATGATACTAAATTCAAAATATTAAAGGCAATAATATAATGTGTTTGTTCTTAGAAACTTTTTGCTTTCTACAGTATTTCATGAAAAGGAATGGCCATGAGGGCCTCCAATAAAACAGAATCACTTTAATGCTAGAAGAATAACCCTTTCCTTCATTACCAAAATCCTCTCTGCTTTGTCCATTTTGATATAAGCAGTAACTTTTCTCTCTTGTTCCTATTAAGACTATTATTTTCACCCTATTACACTAATCTTTTCTTTGTAAATAGCCACACCTGTTTTAATCCAAAAATGGTGTGGTAAACATTTGATTCTTTGTGGAAGTACACACGTAATTAGGTTAATCTGTGCGATCTTTTCAAGTGAGTTGATTGTTTCTTTACTGTGGACATATTTCTCATAACAGCAAAAGGCTTGCCAGATTGCTTGGAGGCAAATCAGGAGCAATTTACCAAGCATGTAGCTACTATGAACTGAAATCTTGACATAATAGCAAGCTTTGTATAGCCACTCCTACCTGTCAGTTATTACTCGTGTTAGCTTTTTATTTACACAGTAAATCTTGACCACACCCTCCTTTCTCAAGTAAGCACTTTCATTAAACTCAGCTAGTTCTTTGAAAGATATATTATTCAGTTTTATACGTCAACAGAATATAAACTCGTAATCCAATATAATACTCTTCATAAAAGTAGTGACTGTATTACCTGCATGAAGTCCAAAAATGTTAACGGAAGCAAATCATCCAGATGGCCAATATCTTTGGAGAAACGGTTTAGGATTCTCCCTATAAAACAGGATTCAAGTAAAAATATGTTGTTTTTTTCTAACGTAATTCATTTCTAAAAAGTCACCAAAACAAAGACAAATTATGCTATGACATCATCATGATAACCACTAGTGCAACATTTACATACAACATGAAATGATTCCCTAAAAGTTGTTGTATGGTCATGCCCATACAGGTTTAGTGAGTATCTAGATGGCACCTAAAGCCCCAATTCTGCAAATCTGCACAGTAAAGTATAATTTTAGGTATACAGGGTAATGTTTTCTGGGTGGCATCTTAACAATGATGTATGTCAAACAATATTTTTCTGGTCCTCTTATTCTGGTTGAAAATTCCACTGTCATTAACACTGTATGCAGGTATTGGAAGCCTACCATGAGGACTGCTTCAGCAACTATAGTACTGTCTTGGTTTTTTAAACAACTGAGATTTCCCATAAAAATACAGTAAAATCTTAGTAAACATAAGTTCAAGTTGTAAATGTTACTGAAATCGAATCTGAGTTTGTTTTATATTAATGTATCATTGTATTTATATTTATTCAAAACCTTGACAATGCTGATCTTTATTAAAACTAATAACACTATTTTAATCAGTTATCACTGAAGCATTTACACTCTCCTATTTTCTTGAGTTCTACTTGACTGAAAATATTCAGAGAGCAAAAGATCTTTAATAATTAAAATCGAATCTCTATCACCTGTACATAGATAAGTACCAACCTCCATAGTGTGTTGGTTCAACTCATGGGGAAGGAACAACAACCTAAGGAACAAGACTAGCTTTTTACAAGGTATTCAGGCTTGAGCATGCATTTATGCTTCTTTACTTACACATATTTTGGCTTAATTATTGCAAAGAATTGTTTTTACCAGTGAGAAATAGTGGCAAGAGTAGAAAAAATAACTCTTTAAGAAATAATAAAATAAAATTAAAAAAAAGAAAAATCAAACCAATTCACTGAACTAAGAGTAAATAAATTTCACATTTTCACAGAGTGCTGGAGCCCTAAGCTGAGGACTGAATAAGCAATAAAAGTAGCCTTCATACAAACATCCTAGTTAAAAGGTGACTTAATAATGTAATGGATAATGAAAAATTATTTGTATGTATCTGAAGAGTACAGCACATGCTAGTGTTACTTGTTCAAAGGCTCAAGACTGACAGTGGGTGGGGCTGAAAGACAAGACGAAACTCTACCCTGGACAAGTTAACCTATGCCATTTTTTACCTTCTGACATGCTTGCAAAGATTAATGTTCTGTATTATCTATTCTGCCATGCTTTTTCCTCATGGGGATCTATGGGGATCTCTGAGGCAGGTGCCAGCAGGTGGTGACCTTGTTACACAAATCCAGTGAGAACACACAGGAAGGGTGAACTGGGAGTACAGGGCTACCACCAAGACCTCCATAAAGGTGGCCTGATGGATCCACTCTGCTATCTATTTCACACTGGAATGGACAGAAAGAAAACAACCCCACAAAGAAACCCTCATTAAAGTCTCTTTCTTCTTGACACCATACCCACCGCTCCCTCCCCCCTGGCCCCTTGAAGGTTTTGATGCAGAAGGAACAGCTCACTCTGTAAAGCCTTTGCACTGCAGTTTGGTTCCTGAAGTTTGGTTGTGGCTTGGAGGCAATCCATTGCCTTTAAGACCCTCTGACACTGTTTACAACCACAAGAGATTTGGCTTTCAATGGATACGTATTTTTTCACATTGACAGGAAAAGTCAGGAGTGATGTTGCCCACAGTGCACTACATCTTATTACTCATTACTATGGGCCAATGAAGTTGGGAGCCACTGATCTCAAGTCACATTCCAGGATATCTTCAGAACAAAGTGGTACCAACAGGATTTTTAAGGGCGGGGAGGGGAGGAAGAAGGGGCAGGGCTTAAAATTTAACCTGTATTTCACAGGAAAATTCCACAATGACCTGTATAAAAGTAATATATTGGGAAGAAACTGAGTATAATTGACAGCTCAGTGGACTGGAAACTTGGGGAGATATGGGTTATATTAGCAGCTCAGCCACTTGCCTGATGCAGAACTTGAGTAACCTCATTTCTCCTTTCTATGAAAGGCATCTCACTTCCCATAATAAATGGGGACTGAGATGCTGAACCCCTTTATAAAACTGTTTTGTGAGCTCGTTATGACAGTCTCTGTGTAAGATCCTGTTGTTACAACAGCCCAGAAAACTGAGCTTAATTCCATTTTGAACTTTACTTTGCCATTAAACATACACTAACTTTATTTATAATAATGACAGAACTGGTGGCAGAGCCTGGTCTTTGAGAAATGACTCCCACAATCAAAAGCAATACACCTGGAAGGCAAAGGAGTTCAAATTGGATTTCTTTCGATACCAGCAATACAATGAAGGTTAAGGCTAGCAGTAACAAGGAGCATAGGATACCCTTACCACATGATTCTGCAAGCTGGAAAACACAGTCAAATTTGTTCCAATAAAATACTATGGTCACTCTGACAGATGGGAAAATAAAATGTTGTTCCAATTACACATCAGCCTCACAGTTTCTGGTTGTTTTAAGATGACAGCTTTATCTACTGACTTAGAATCAAGTAATCCAGAAAGACCCAAAAGATTAAATGCAGTAAAAATACTAAAATAAAATGTACTCGTAAAAAAATTCTGAGGTAGTATTTTTATTGTAGACACAAAAAGTCAAGACTGCTGGGGTCCCAAAATATAGGTTAGCTCAGTGTATAAGTCAAGCATAAACTTTATGGTTCTTTTGGAGGAAAAAAAAATACAGAATATGGTAGTTTAACTTTGTACTTTTGATGATGAGGTCTTAAAGGCTAGAGGGCATAGACAAATTAGTAACAAATTGTCAAAACACTTTATCCCTTTGAAGTTTCAATACTGACAGCATCTGAAATTTCAGTTCTCAGAGGTTTATATAGCAATATACAAGTTAAATATGAAGAATTTGAAGAGCTTTGTTTGTTTGACTATGGAGAGACTTTTGACAACATCCCTTCACTCAAAAAATTCAGGGCCATAGATACACATGAAAGTCTCTTAGGGCATACCACGCTAAAGTTCACAACAACTTCCAGAAACTAATACACCAGAATGTTCTCATTAACAGTAAAATCTCTTTTTAGCTAAAGTTATTTGATGAATATAAAGCCAAGATAAAACCAAGCTGGCTTGAACCATTCTAATGATTCCACTAGTTTGAATATTTCCTCCAAATATCTGCATCTCTAGACTAACAGCTATTTCAATCTCATGTGTAAGTAAGTTGCTAATTAATTGCCAGAATTGTATTTTGGTGATTGCCCTATAAAACTGTTAAGTATAGCACTACTTCTACAGAATGCTTTTGACAGAGCTGCTGGTATGAAAGAAGAAATTAATCTGACATTATCAATAAAGTGTAAAAACATCTTTTAATCTGCCTAATCCTCTTTCAAATGTAAATACAGTAATTCTGTAGAATGACAAGACTAAATTATAACTAAGCAAGAAAACACTCAGTTTATGAACAAGACTAAACTTGAAAGCAATGGGCCTTTGACAACCCTTCCTATAAAAAGCAGAGTAATTTAAATATCCTGGAGATGGATCACCTTACTCTCAAATACAATATTCGGGTCTCTGTGAGATGATAGGATTTAAATATTTTTGGAAACATCCAAAATTATTGCACAAAGTTGTTAATTGCCTATTCACTATTCCTGTCCTTTTATACATTGACCTTTCATTGAGACCCTCTACACATGCAGGTAAAGGTGTGGTGGGATCTAATGTGTGATCCACACAATCACATCTGTTGCTGTGGCACACGTGCTCCTCCTCTGCCAGAAGGCACAGGGGCATACCTGGGAGCCTCCTCAGTTGACAGGGTTCTCAGCCATGGGGGCACCCCCACAGCTGGGAGACCCCCAGAAACTGTCATCTCCCAGCCAGTGGGGTGCAAGGACCTCTACCCCACAGGGCTGGAAGCCCTGTCAGCTGGGACCTGCCAGGCTGAGGGGCTCACATAAGCCTGCAGCCACAGGGGCCCCTGGCCACACATTCAATTAATGGCATGATAGGAAGCAGCTACAAAGCTATTACACACATTTGTGGACTAACATGGTAGCTTGTTCCTCTTTTTATCACACCACAAACTGATTGAATATATGGCCAGGTGACCACGTAAGATATGATTAACTGCTTAATCACACCTTAGGTGTAACGTGTAGATGGGGACATTAAGATCACAAAAGTCAATTGCTTTTTGCCAAAAGTTTCATGTTTTCTTTTCCTAGTTACATCAATAAATTAAAAAGATGACAAGCAACAAGGCAATGCTGCTTCAATTCTGTGCGTGTTGCTTTTATCTTAGTTTTACTCCATGAGATCAAAATGAAGCCAAGATGCTTATATTAGACCAGGGGCGGGCAATTATTTTGGGCAGAGGGCCGCTTACTGAGTTTTGGCAAGCCATCAAGGGCCACATAACTGGCAGTCCAGGGCAGATAAATATTAATTTTCTACATTTTTTAGGGGCCCCACGAGCCGGATAGAATGACCTGGTGGGCCGCACCTGGCCCCCGGGCCGCATTTTGCCCACCCCTGTATTAGACCCTGTTCAGGAAGTTACACCTTTATAACACCTCTTTTACTACTTTCTGAACAGTAAAATACTGATGCTATAAGCAACAGCCACCAGAAGGAGCAGTTATAGACAGCAGTCTCCTTTCAACCATTAAGGCCAAACGCATGAATTATGGGCACTGACAGACATGGCAGGGGGAATGGGGTGGAACATGCATTACTGGAAGAAGGAGCGCATTACTGTGACCTAGCTCTGCAGTGCCTGTATAGATTGGGCACTTCAGTGGGGCTTTTATCTAGACCTGAGTCAATCAGCTATTAGATAACAGAGCCAAAAAAGCACCAATAAAGCACCCAATTTGTACATTGGGAAAGCTGGGTCCAACTGATGCAATGCCTCTTCTGGGCATGCGTTGGGCTCAGTGCTTGAATATGCCAAGTGCCGTTTTGGTTTTTTTCCATGTCTGCAAGCAGCCCCTCTGTTATCCCTTCCCCCTTCAAAAAACTAACAAAACAAAACAACAAGCACCCCAAAACCTTAACTCTCATGATGTTGTACTGAGAAAGACTGCAGTATGTTTGTAAGTTAAAAAATATAACATTTCATAACGTATTAAGAAACTACTTTCTGGAAACAAATGGTGCATAACTAAGCAAATGCCTTATTAGCCATGCAAAAGAAAAAGATTCTAGATAAGAAAGCAAAGCTAGTGAAGTCTAAACATTTTCACATGGATATATCTTATGTGCATATCAGCATTTACTAAATAAATTTGAACAGGATAGACTGCAAAATTATCCTACCAAATAACTTGTCTCTAAAGTGGCTCCTATTCTATTGCCATTTCCAGACACTTCCTTATGTTTCAAAAATCCCCAGGTTCCTGATATGAACTGAAAGTATGCCTGGTCTATGTCTGGTATCTCAGACACGTGAGTATATTTGTAACAAAATCCCACCTAAGAATTCACACACATTTTCTAGCTATGGAATTTTTGCACTCACCTACATGCAACTTATAATTGTTCAAACAGTATTTAAACAGTTCCTTAAAGGCAAAACATATACTCTAACAATCTACTACTTGTACAGCAATGAGATGCATAAAAAATACTGACGAAGAGTCTCTTTATAAATCAATTCAGAAATCTTTAAACATACCAGTGTTGCAAAAGTGCTTGAATCTGCAAAAAAAAAACCTGCTATTTTTGCTACTTGGAAATTTCTGTGTGCTTTGTGTAATGTCAGTAGCAAGCTGCAATGGGGAATGTGCTCACTTCAGTAGTTCCATGTATGTTATTACATTAAATAACTTAATCAGAACACACTGTTCTTAGATTTCTTCCAAAGTAATTAAATAACTATTCAATGCCAATTAATCACAGTTAAATAAGGGTCTGTCACCAAAGTGCTATGTACACATTTGAGACTATTTAATGGTCAAATACTTGGCAGTATCTAAGTTAAACAATGATTCATTAAACCTCCTTTGCTACACAATGGTTAGGCTAAACTTGAAGAGAAGGAATCGAAACTCTTTTGTTCTGCTTGAAAAAGACATCAAACCTCAGAGTGCGATATTCTTTTCCTACTAACTCTGTAAACTGCTTTAATTGCATGAATCAGAATGTGTTCAGGTGCTCTATATCCACTTTTATTCTGCAGGTGTTTGTTGGTTCTTCGAAATAGGAATTCAAATCTTTTCACTGAAATAATGAAAATACTTAATGCACTGCACCTACCCAAAATGTTTATACATACTTTATGATGAAAGGGATATAATCCAAACCAAACCAACAGTTATGATCTAAGCATGAGAAAAGGAAAGTTTGGAGTAACTAAGATCTTTGGCAGGTATGTCCAAGTGCTACCCTCAGTATTTAAAATTACACAATCCAAATTCCAAACATCAAGAAATTTAGTCTTTAAAATAAATTTTAAAAAACCTAGCTATCATGATTTGCTGGCTGGCTGGTGGATAAACCAAAATATTCCTTTACAACAGGACAAAGTGGACAAACCAACTTTAAAGTCTTGTGTATAATTTATGAGGCCAAGTCAATGTATATTTCAGAATTAGTTTGTGACTATCTCTTTGGTCTGGTGATACTACTTTCTAAAGATAAACATCTTTCCTTTGTAACTTGAACAATTTCATACAAATGGGTCTTGATACCTCATGTATTGTCTTGCATGCTACATGCCCCAAGTAAGACGCACACCTTGCTTTTGGAAGACAAAGTAGAAAAAACAACATGATTCCAGAGTCATGGCAGAGAGATGACCAACTGAATCATCCTCCTCAAGCTTAATAACTGCTTCAGACAAAATCTATAATGCTAAACTTTTCACTCCAGTGCCAAATTGGTAGCAGCCGAAAGCTACCCGCCAAGTCGGCAGTGGTTGGGAAAGGGTTAATACTGGACTCCACCCCTTCTGCTTTTTGGCTCAGAGACAAGCTGCAACCATCAGAGCACATCTTCATGCTTCTATTTCACACAAGATATAATCCAATTTCGCAGGGCTGATATTTGGGGGGGGGAAGAAGAAGGGTGACTGTGCCCAAAAGCTTCATAAGAACTTTTTTCCAACTACTCAATTGGTCTAATAAAAGATACCACATCTACTCAAAGAACCTTGCCTTCCTATCTCCTTAGATCAACATGGCTACAACCAAAAACCCAGCTCTTTATATTAATGGCATTTCATTTTAATCATGGAGAAATGTGGGTTTGGGGTTACTTTTTTCAACCAAAAATTGGGTTTGTTCTTTTTAAAAAAATCAGAAACCTGCTTACCATACATAACTGATAAACACATTAGCAGTCACAAAACATTAATCGTAAAGCTAATTATAAGTCATTTATAAATATTTATGTTTTATATTAAATTCAATTTATAGAATATGGGACCAAAAAGCAATAACAACGCAGAAATTAATTTTTGTGCTGCTATACAGAGCTGCCCCACCTCCATTGGCTAAAGAACTACTAGCATAGCTCCTTCCCACTGTCTCCCTCCCCTCGGGTAGGTACAGAGGGTAAAACTCAGCTAAATGGAATCATTAAATCAACTAAAATTTAGAAGGGACCACAGACTATGAAACAACCATAAGCTTGTGAAACAAATTTCTCTCCAGAAAAATCTAAAGATGTATCTATCTCCTGTGTATCTGTCAATTATCTAATCTGGATTTTTTCCCATGATCTTATAAAGAAATGCCTATTTGTTTCTCATATATTTTTTTAATTCAGTTACCACTACATGTGCATGTAAACTGCCATATAGAGCACAAGTAGCTTCCCTAAAGGCATCCCATAAATACAAATAAGAAATTCTGCCCCATTTTTTTCTCCAGCAGTCTGAAACTGACAGGAATATTATCAACGTCTCAGACTTTTGCAAAGGGGCAGAGTTGTGCTGGGCAGAAATATGCTGAGATCAGAATATCCATTTATCTAAACTGCCAGCATGTAATAAATTCAGGTGGGTATTTGCTACCCAAATTCATTTACTACTTGAAAAAGACTTCTTATATCAATGCTGTCAAAAGCGGAGAAAAAACAGGAAAAAGAAATTCTAAGAAAAATCTGTACACAATTTGTGTTTAATCTAATTTTCAAGCAGAAGATTTTTTTTTAAAAAAGCAAGACGATGAGAGGAAAACAACAACAACACATACTTTGCAAAACTGACCAGTAGTTTTTAAGCAAGTGTCTTATTATTAGGAATAGATTGCATTTTGACTTCCCTAGCACTCTTAACAACGACAAGACTTGTATATACTACCTGGTGTGATTTATTGCTCCAAAAACTTTACTAATGTTTCCTGAGCTGCTGCTTCTAACTCCAACCACACCTTTTTCATGAATTCTTGTTTAAATTTCACCTGTTTGCAGAAGCACAACACAAAGCTTATGCATCACTCAACCCTAGTGAAAACCTATTTTGGGGATTTAAGTGGGACTTAAGTGGTACATTTAAAGATCCTTCCTCTTGCCTTGTCATGTGGTTGTGGTTAGTAAAACACATGCACCAACTTCAATTACCATCCAACAAAAGAACTCCTGCACTGAATTTCAGTAGCACAAAACAATGGGCACTTTAACACATGCTCCAGGAGCGGGTGTGGGGGAGCCGTGCTTTAATTAGAGCAGGTCAGAGAGCCACTCTAATTAAAGTGCCACAGTGTCTCATGTATCAGCATCCCCACACTTCAAAATGGCGGCAGAGGCACTTGAACTAAAGCTCATTTCGATCAGCTTTAGTTCAAGCACCCCCGCTGCCATTTTGAAGTGCAGGTATACTGATATATGAGATGCAGGAGGTTACTGGAGTGCGGTAATTGCATTCTAATTACACCACACCAGAGCAACCTCCATTCTTATGTATAGGCACCCAATGTGTCTCAGTAAAAATAACTACATGTAAAAAAAAACTTGATTCCTTCTCATATAGCACATTTCTTGTCTCCTAAATTATCATCATTTGAACAATCAAAATACTTATTCACTGTAATCAACCTCCTAAAATAAAGCACTCCCAGTTAAGCACTTTTTCCAGAATGTTCAGTCTTACCAGGACTCTAAATATAGAGTAATATTTAGCATCCTCAATAAAATAAGCAGCAAAATACACTTTTATAAAAAATTTAGTCTTCTTTCATAACATGTTCACAAGCAATTTTCCAATTATTGATCATTGAACTGGTTTACAGCCTCATGATTCATTTAGCAATATTTTCCTAAATCATTTGTTTTCCTTCATAGTAAATAAAAAGATCAGAATTATTCAGTTTGCCTGTCTAAAAATCAGTTCTACCCGCTAACCTAAATAAACAGCTACATTTTCTGTTTTATAAGAATATTTTTTCATATAAATATTGTTTTATTATTCTGTCCCATTACCTCCATATTATGTTGTTACCATCATGCCTCAAAATGCTTTTTTCCCTACTCACATTTCGGAATGTGGCTATTTAAAGCTTTAAAATCTTTCTGTGCTTTAGAAAAGCACTGAATCCAATACAAGAAAATGAATGTAAAAATTAAGAAATAAAACATTCTACAGTAAAATCCCTGTTATGCGGCATTCTACAAACCAGAATACTCTAATAACTGGAATTTCTGGCTGGCTGGCTAGATGCAAGGGGGGGGGGTGCGGAGCTTGCACGCAGCCACCACTGCCACCACCCACCATCCTGTGTTGCTGCCGCTCTGTGTGCGACCATCGCAACCTCCCCCCGCCGGCTCACCCCCGCCTCTGCTCCACGTTATCTGCCTCAGATAACCGGAATTTTTACATAACTGGCACCCAGCATTCCCCACTCATGCTGTATAACAGAGATTTTACTGTATTACTTTTAATGCATTGCCAAAATACAGCAATATTATTTTATTGTATAGTGCTATTGTCAGAGCAGCATGAAGAGTAATTTTATTGTAGTTCTATTAGTCTACATTAACCTATAAAAATAAACAACTTTTCTTTTGATAGAAGGATCCTGATATAAACAGTGCAGTCTTTTACATCTTTGGACCTTTGTCAGTTCAGCTCTTCATTTGAACATTTTAATTAATAGTCTATTACGTATTTTCTTTACTGACTTACAACACCTCCTTCTCCCCTTCAAAATGTACAAGGTCTCCGCTTCATTACCCAAGTTTTAATTTAAAAAATGATGTAAAAACAACTTTGAATACCCTGTGTAAAAGGCAGAATATATTGTGTTTTACAAACAAGATCAACTGGACAGTTTCTTGGGCTTCCAAAATAGTTATTCCAAAATAGTTACATAATTATGAGCAGACTTGAAAAGAGATAAACAGAAAAAATAAAAAAATTACAGCAACCAAAGTTATTTTACATTCTTCATTTTTCTCTTAGCACTCGGAGAAAGAGTATGCTCTCATGAGTCATTTGAGGAAGAAATTAGTATACTTGCTTGGCTTCACAGCACTTCAAATTGAACGGAGCACTGAATGGTATGTGTTAAACATAACTTAGAAAAAGCAAATGAATTATAAAGAATTTTTCTTTTTAATTTAAAAAATTGATAGATTTTCAATGACAATGCCTTGAGGTTAAAATTTCTTAAAAAACCCTGGCAAAAGGTCAATCTTTACAAGTGTTGGTTATTTAGACTATGGTAGGAGACTCTAATGAGGATCAAACTCCTACTGTACTAGGTACATATAGTAAGAGGCCATCAAAATATTTCATTTTAAAGAAACCCAAACAATTAATTCTGGCAGACCAACAAGGGGAGGTATTGGGAGAGGAGCAGAGGTAACAGGAAATAGAAATACAGGGTTGCAAGACCAACTATATGCATTTAGGGATAGAAAGAAAGAGAAATTAGTAACTCTCCTCAAGCCATATATTTAGTCCTTGTCACTTGTGCCTTGAGTGTTAACCAGCATCCCTGATGTTTTCTCTTATTAAAGAATCCCCAATTTTCAGATTAAAAAAATAACACCAAATCCATGATTAAAATGAATTACCACTAAAATAAATTTTATATATAGAGAGATATTTTAGTGGTGTTTCATTTTGGTCATGGAAAAATGTGGATTTGGGGTTACTTTTTTAATCCAAAAATTAGGATTTTTTTTTTTTAAATCAGAGAAAACCACAATCCCTGGTTATCATGCCTGTTCCCCTTTTCCCCCAGCCAATTTCCTGTTGATTTCGATCATCAGCATTTTGATGCAGGAGACCTTTACTACTCTGCATTTGTACAATGCTTCTCCTGGTTAGTTTATATGCACTACAAAAATGAACAGTCCTATTAACTACAAGAAAGGATACCACCTCATCACAACTAGAGGTGAGCCCCAATCTAGTAAAACAGGAGCAAAATAGTCATGAAACAAATGGAAGATCATGTTTAATAAATCAAGAAAGGGCAGCTGGTAGAGAGAGCTGGCCAGATTAAAACAATGAACCAGGAATATGTTCTTGGCAGCAACTTTTTGGATTCATGTAAGTGGGACAAGACACGTGTAAAAAAGCCTGAAGAGGAGACAGGAGTCAAAACGGAAAAAGAAGGTCTGGATGAAAGTTTTAGAATAGTGGACACACAGGGCCCAATGCTGAAAATACTGTAAAGCTAGCAACAGCAGCAGAAAGTTTTAAAAGGACCCTGGATATGCAGGGAGAGGCCAGTGTCAAAGAGTACACCTTTGAGGAAGTTTCCATCCTCCTCTCCAGAGGAACCACAAGGCAGAAAGCCATCCTGAATATCTGTCTGAGCTGCCAGACCTGAAAAAAGAGCTGATATTTACAGCTTATTAGGTTTTTGCTGTTCAAGAGAAATACAAACCCTTCCTTTGTTACTCACCTGGAAATACATGCAAAAAATTACATTTAACAAGATTGTCTCCTTACGTCTCCAAACTGTTTTTAGCTAGATATGGTAAATTCCATAACTAGTTTAAGAACAAAAAGTAGTAATCAAATGAATATTCATTTAGATTCTTATTCAAATCTTTCTATTTTATTCCTATGGCTAATCAATGAAAAATTATACTCTAGAAAATACATCAGCAGGGATCCTCGTTTTCTCTGATAAAAAAAATTATTTAAAAAATCCTCATTTTTGGATTAAAACAAGTAACCCAAAATCCACATTTTCCTGTGATGAAAATGAAACAGCACTAAAATATAGGTATATATTAGTGGTAGGTGTTTCATTTTAATCGTGGAAAAATGTGTATTTTGGGTTACTTTTTTTAATCTGAAAATTGGGGGAAGGGAGGATTATCAGAGAAAACCAAGATCCCTGTACATTAGGTACATTAGAGAAAAAAAATTGGAAGCTGAATAGCACAACATTTCTCAAACAGTATAAATTGGTTAGACTGAGAAATATTTTCCAAATTGAAGTGATAGAAGACTGATTACTAATTATTTTAAATGATGTTTCAGAATACATACAAATATAACAAATAATAATTTGTCATTGACAAAAGGAGACTCAGTTTGTTTCATGAATATTTTCTACAATTCTGTCATAGTTAACCACTTCACTGATGTCATATCTTTGCAATATTGCAATGTAAGTTGTCATATTTAGGCACTGTCTATGACCTATTAAGATAATCGGGGAACTAATATTTTATTTTTATAGTATGTATCTGCAGATAAAGAAAAATGGTGTACTGCTGTGTATGATAAATACAATTCAGGAAAAACATACTAGAAAAATTGGACAAAGTAATAGATTTATATAGAATAACTTCTATAGTACAGGGCAGGTCCTAGTTTCACTAAATACCTTACAATTGCTCTGAAACCTTGGCTACCTAAGAATTCAGAAACTGACAATGAGGCATCATGGGAACTAACTAGTTTTTTTCTCTAGATCAATCAATACCTGGTTTAAATGTGGATTTGGGTTTACTTTTTTAAATCCCAGAATTGGGGATTTTTTTTTTAAATCAGAGAAAACCAGGATCCCTGGTGAAAATATACTTTTATTTGTGTGAAAAGCAATGAAGAGCTTATTAATAATATCAAAAGACAAATGATACATAAATTATCTATAAAATAAAATATAATTACTCACCTTAAAATATCTGCCACAAGCAAGTAAGTATTTTTAATCAACACCTTGTACAACTGTATGTTATTCCGGAGGGCAAGACACACGCATGAATGAACCCCTCCATTGGCTCCAATGACCTTTAGATCAGTTTCATTTTAAGGTTACATTTGAACATTTTATGCAGAAATAGACAACTACAAACTCTCCATACAGTAAGGAACTGGTTTAGACTCAGCTCACTGCACACTATAATTTTTGCATGGTGTAAAGTAGCCTCAGCTAATGAAATGGCATGGAATAGCATACTCATTTACTAAGCTAAATGACTGCATCAGTCTCAAACTTGCATAGAAATTAGCTTATGATACCGAACTGTTCAAGATATCAAATTAATGCTGTTTCTATGTGGTTAATATGAATATGGGTCATCATGACCCCCATAAACTGTATTTTAAGAGTCTGCAAAACTCCCAGCACCTGAATAAATGCAGTTATACTGAAGATGCTTTTCATGGAAATTACCTTGCAAATAAGTCCTACACAGGACATACCATCGTTTCCAGACAACGAACCTAAATACATTCACTACCAGGCTTCAACTGTTTGTTGTGTATAATGTTGCTGACATAGAGTAAAGAGAAAAAGTTATTGAAGAATATAAAGTCTTCCAAACAGTAAAGAATTTTACATTCTTATACTATTAAGAAAGGTAATTTATCATGATGCAACTTTAATACTGCATAGATCAACAAATTATAGAAAATGTATGTAGAAGACTAGCCAATTGCCCGTCAAGATTGATCTATAAATCAATCTATGAACAAGAATAATGGGCGGGGGGGCAGCCAGGGACAGAGGCTTGCATAAGACCAGCCCCCCCACCTTCGGGGCCAGACCCACTCCCCCTCTCCACCCGCCACTTTGGGGCTGGGCCAGGGCTGGGCCACTCCCATTCTGTCTGCTGGCCACGCCTCACCCATCAGCTCTGTCACCACTGTCTGCAGCGATGGAGGGATGAGGACAGTAGTGCTTGCTTTGCCGCGGGGGGAGGCAGGATAAATGCCACTGGCCTTGCCATGGGAGGGGTGGGGCCAGTACTGCTGGCCCAACTGCTTCATCACTGCCACCTGCCAGGGGGGTGGGGTGCGCAGGGACAGAGGCCCAGGGCCAGGCTTGCTTTCCCCAACCCTTACCCCCACTGCTTTGGTGCTGGAGCCACTGCCCCTACCCACACCTGGTGGGGCCAGCACAGAAAGAGTTCAGCATCCAGCCCTGCACCCCTGCTCCCCTCATCTGGCCCAGCCCCCACCCCAAATTTGGGCCTGACCCTGTTCTCCCCACCCTCCCCCGTTGCTTCGGGCCCAACCCTGTCCCCCCCCCTGGTGGTTTGGGTTTGGAGACGCTCCCACTGCCCTTGCTCCCACACTCCCACTGCCCTTGCCACCACAGCTCCATGTTCCAACCCCCCCTTGTGCTACCGTCGCCTCCTCCATAGAGCCTAGCCCCCCCCATGCCCCCTCTGTCCCCACCATCATAGCGGTGCTCTGCCACCTGCTGTCCATAAGGCTGTATTCGCACTCTAGCTGCTGAGACAGCCAATCAGAGTGAAATTACCACATTACTGACTAAAGTTTATATATCTTCCTTAATTTTAAGTATAAAAATAAGACAGATGTGTAATGCAAAAATGCATGTGTCTACATAAGATACTTGCAAAAGAAAAAGGTATTATGGAAGATAAGTAGAAAAGAATCATCTCTTATAGTTTTCCACCTGGGGAGAGCAACCAACATAGCTATTGTACAATAATTGTAGGATAATATTGTCCAGTTCTTCTGGAATAGTCATTGCACTTTAAATCCACACCCTACCTTAGTCATAAGTAACTTTGCTATTAACAAGCCTCCATTTTCCTGAGCAGGGACCAGATCAGCCCGTCCGCCAGGACCCCCTCAGAACCCAGGGAAGGTGAACCCAGGCCTAGGGTCAGTGAGGATCTAGTCAGGGAACTTCTGGAGGGACTGGACATATTTAAATCATCTGGTCCTGACGACCTCCACTCCAGAGTGCTGAGGGAATTAGCAGAGGTCATTGAGAGAACATTGGCACGGCTTTACGAGCACTTGTGGAGCTCTGGTATGGTGCCAAAGGACTGGAAAAGGGCCAATGTGGTTCCCATTTTCAGAAAAGGGAGGAAGAAGGACCCAGGAAACTATACGCCAGTTAGTCTTACCTCAATCCTGGGTAAGCTTTTTGAGAGAATTATCCTGGTGCATGTCCACGAGGGGCCAGCAGGGGAGGTTATGCTTAGGGGCAACCAACATGGGTTCATTAGAGGCAGGTCCTGTCAGACCAACCTGGTGGCCTTCTACGACCAGGTCACAAAATCCTTAGATGCAGGGATAGCAGTGGATGTAGTCTTTCTGGACTTCAGGAAGGCCTTTGACACTGTCTCTCACCCCATTCTCATTAAAAAACTAGGGTACTGTGGCATCGACACCTACACAGTCAAATGGGTCGCTAACTGGCTGGAGGGCCACACCCAGAGGGTGGTGGTGGATGGGTCATTTTCGACCTAGAGGGATGTGGGCAGTGGGGTCCCCCAGGGCTCAGTCCTCAGACATGCACTGTTCAACATCTTCATCAGTGACTTGGACAAGGGGGTAAAAAGCACCCTATTCAAATTTGCTGATGACACTAAGATGTGGGGGGATGTGGGCACGCTAGAAGGGAGGAATAGGTTGCAATTGGACCTAGACAGGTTACAGGGGTGGGCAGATGAGAACAGGATGGGTTTCAACGCTGACAAGTGCAAGGTGCTCCACCTGGGAAGGAAGAACCAGCAGCATACCTACAGCTGGGGAACTCCCTTCTTGTCAGTGCAGGGGCAGAAAAGGATCTTGGAATCACTATTGATGCCAAAATGAACATGGGCCGATAGTGTGGGGATGCAGTCAGGAAGGCCAACCACACCTTGTCATGCATCCACAGATGCATCTCAAGCAGGTCCAAGGAGGTGATCCTCCCCCTCTATGTGGCACTGGTCAGGCCACAGTTGGAGCACTGCGTCCAGTTCTGGGCGCCGCACTTCAGGAGGGATGTGGACAGCATTGAGAGGGTTCAGAGGAGGGCTACTCGCATGATCAGGGGGCAGCAGGGCAGGCCCTATGAGGAGAGGCTAAGGGACCTGAACCTGTTCAGCCTGCACAAGAGAAGACTGAGGGGGGATCTAGTGGCCTGTTATAAACTAGTCAGAGGGGACCAGCAGGCATTGGGGGAGTCCCTGTTCCCCTGAACACTACCAGGAGTGACTAGAAATAATGGTCACAAGCTGGCAGAGGATAGATTCAGACTAGACATCAGGAGGCGCTACTTCACTGTCAGGGTGGCTAGGACCTGGAACCAACTTCCAAGCGAAATGGTGTTGGCTCCTACCCTGGGGGTCTTTAAGAGGAGGTTAGACGAACACCTCGCTGGGGTCATTTTACCCCAATACTTTTTCCTGCCATGGCAGGGGGTCTGACTTGATGATCTGCTCAGGTCCCTTCCGACCCTACCAACTATGATTAGTTTGTTTATATTATCATCGATTTATTACTACAATAAATATAAAAAAACCTAAACCAAAGTCCCCACCTTGAAAATGTTTCTGTAGGCTTCCAAACACTTTTACTAACATGTATTACACAATGTAAATGTAACCCTTCTGGCAGGGCTCAGACAAGGTTTGGGCTCAAACTTAGGAGTTCAACACCAACCAGAAGCAAAAAGTTTCATTGTCAATAAAGACAAAAAAATAAATAAAGGAAGGAAGAGGAAGGGATAGAAAAAGAAAGAAGAAAAAAAAGAGAAGTATACAATAACCAACAATCCAGCTAACAAAATATTCCAAGGATTTCTTCCAAATTACACTAAACTTTTTGAAACAGTCAAGCCTTCTAACCATGACTCTCTTCATAGATGCTACCTGTACCATCTCATTGTACCAGATTTTGATCATTGGAGATATCCTACATTTCCAATGCATCAATATAATAGAATTATAAAAAATTAAGGCTAGAAGGCACCTCAGGAGGTCTAGTCCAATCCCCTGCTCAAAGCAAGACCATACCCAACTAGATCATCTCAGCCAAAGCTTTGTCTAAAGCCTAAAAGCAGGTCTTCAACGCCTCCAAGGATGGAGATTCCACCACCTCTCTCAGTAACCTGTTCCAGTGTTTCACTACCCTCCTTGTGAGAAAATTCTTCCTAATATCTAACCTAAACTTCCTTTCCTGCAATTTGAGAACATTGTTCCTCATTCTGTCACCTGACACCACTGAGAACAGTCTATCTACATCCTCTTTTGAACCCCCCCTTCAGGTAGTTGAAGGCTGCTATTTTATCCCTTCTGTCTCCTCTTCGTTAAAATAAATAAGACCAGTTCCCTCAGCCTCTCCTCAGAAGTCTGTGCTCCAGCAACCTCACCATTTTCATTGCCCTCTGCTGGACTGACTCCAATTTGTGTAGTGAAGGGCCCAAAACTGAACACAGTACTCCAGATGTGGCCTCACCAGTACTGAATAGAGGGGAATAATCACTTCCCTTGATCTGCTGGTAACACTCCTACCAACGCAGTCCAGTCTGCCATTAACTTTCTTGGCAAAAAGGGCCCACTGTTGGCTCATATTCAGCTTATTGTCCATTGTAACCCCTAGATCCTTTTCTGCAGAGCCGGTTCCCAGCCAGCCAGCCCCAAGCTGTATTGGCACATGGGATTGTTCCATCCTAAGTGCAGGACTTTGCATGTGTCCTTGTTGAACCTCATGAGTAGGGATCCTGGTTTTCTCTGATAAAAAAAATCCCCAATCTTAGATATAGATATAGATATAGAGGCATTTCATTTTAAACAGAAAAATGTGGATTTTGAGTTATGTTTTAATCTGAAAATTGACGATTTTTTTTTTAAATCAGAGAAAACCATGATCTATGTATATGGGATTCCTTTTGGCCCAATCCTCCAATTTGTCTAAGTCTCTCTGAATCCTAGCCCTGCTCTCCAGCATATCTACTACTCTCCCCAGCTTGGTATCATCTGCAAACTTGCTGAGGGTGCACTCCATCCCATCATCCAGATTGCTGAAGAAGATAGTGAACAAAACCAGAAGCAGAACCAACCTGTGGTACACTCCACTTGATGCCAGCTGCCAACTAGACATTGAGCCATTGATTACTGCCCTCTCAGCCCGATGTTTCAAGCCATGTTCTATCCACCTTACAGTCCATTCATCCAGCCCATACTTCCTTAGCTTGCCTGCAAGAATGCTGTGGGAGCCCATATCAAAAGCCTGATAATCCTACGCGTTACCAATAAGGCCCTCCGTAAGAATGCAGTTTGGGAAGGATTCAGTCTGAATTCCTTGAGCTATACCCAAGGACACACATATTTGCCCAAGGTATCAGTGCTGTGTTCAGAACCATGTTAATTCTAGCTATAATTACTTTCCAAAAAAAAAAAATTGGTAATAGTGCATGAACAAAATATGTAACTGAGCATCACCTGCAATGCATCACATTTCTAACATATAGCCACTGGCAATATATATTTTATTTTTTTTAAGTTTAAAAGGAACCCAGTGCAGACAAAAAAAAATATCCTTTGTTGTATAAGATGCAGTCTAAGATCAATTGTCAAGGTTAGAATATTGTGAATTTCTGATTTCTACTGGGATTTCTATCATTTGGCTACCTAGTTCTCCATTATATTTTAGCCTTAGATAGTCTGTATCAGGTCTGTGATGTGGCACTATATATTCATAGAAGGCTTTTATTGTTAATGTGGTCACCAACACCTAAATATTATATTATTTCATAAAATTTATTCTATAAAAATATATGATCAATCCAGTAATTTCCAAATTTTTCCACAACAACAACAGTTTTGGTCTGAACCCAACTACTAACAACTGAATTTCTGGAGACTTGGGAGCCCCCCTCCCACAATTTGTAAAATCCTGAAATGCCATTTGGGGGTATAAGCCCTTGTTTGGGAAATACTACCTCGGCTGCAGTTTAGCCAGGAATGCTCAACCTCCAGCCCGTGGGCCAAATCCAGCTTGTGGGCCTCTAGGAGCAGCAGAAGCTCTGCACAGCTAGTTCCAGCCTCAGACAGACTATTGCAGTGAAGAGGGATCAGGGCCAGACCCAACCCCAACACATCCAGATCAAGGCTGCTCCATCCCATAGCCCCACACATCTAGATTGGGGCCAGGCTGCTCCTCTCCCCCTACATGTCCAGATCGGGGTCACTCTGTGCCCCCCCTGCAGACGTCCTGATTAGGGCCAGGCTGCTCCCTGCCCAACCTCATGTACATCTAGATTGGAACCACTCCATCCTCCACCCCCTCCCCATCTGTCTGGACTGGAGCTGCCCCATCCCATCCCCTTCCCATGCTTCCAGACAGGGACTGGTGTAGCAAGAAACCCTTTTGTCTGCCCCCCTCTCAAATGTGAAGCTCCTCCATATGGCAAAAGCCCCTCTTTTAGTATTTGCCCCCTTTTGGGGATGCTTTCTCTTTTCCACCTTTTCTTCCTTCCTCTCTTTCTTTTATCATATCATTATTATTTTTATATAAGGTATACTTGTAGTGAAAATAGAGCTTGTAGATGCTTTTAAAAATGTACTTTAAGTTTAAAAGTAAGTTGTACCATGTAACAATGTTAGCAAGAGAAGGAATCTCTGTATGGAGCAGGTCCCTAAATGAATCATGGTTGATTGTGTAACACAGTAGCTAGTCTGGATAAGTATGTTAATGAGCAGCAATTAACACCTACAAAATCAGAAACCAAAGAGAAGAAAGAATCAATAAACAGCCAGGAATTCCCAGAAACTTCATTGTTAAAGGTATGGAGGCCCCCCGTTTGAACTAATCAACGGTGGAAACAGACCCTTGGGGCTGAAATACCCCGTGATCAACCACTTCAAGAGCTCTATTCATCATGGCAGTGAATCAATCAAAATTCATCAACAGACTCCTGAGACTGCACATACGTGCAGACATGACCCCTGGGGCTGACAGCTGCCATCCAGCAGCTACCAAAAGGGACGTCCCTCGAGGTCAAGAACCCCTAGATTGGGGAAACCCAAGAATTGGGGAGTTACCAAAGTCTGCCAGAGAGGGATAAAAAGGCAGCGAAGAATGACCTCCAATGGTGCCCTCTTTGACCTGACCAGCATCCTGCCTGTCCAGCCAGAAGGACCAGCCGGTGACCCCCTTCTGCAGCAACATCACACTGAAAGAAGCCTCAACTGGCCATCGACAGCAGACTCCAGTGCTTGGGGATAGGTATATCTTGACACCAGTGCTTAGTGTTCAGAGCTAGCTACTGTGAGTGTATGTGTGCGTGTGAATGTGTGTGCGTTTGAGAGGATCAGCACCAAGGTTTATGGTCTGACTTTTGCATCCGTCCAATAAACTAGAATTTTATGATGATCCTGTGTGCTGGTGCTTTGTAGCCAACACAGGGACCACACTGTTTCCTGCCCACCCCCATGTGTCTGGATCAAAGCCACTTTGCAGACAAATCAGGGTCAGGTTGCACAACCATCCATAGCCAAATTGGGCCCACTGGCTGCATCTGGCCTGCAGAGGGATCCAGCACCATCCATCCAGCAAAAGGTTAGGAACCACTGGTTTAGACAGATGAAATAATGCCACAGAACTAAAATTTCATCAGTTCAGATGGGCATGGAGCCCCATCTGATTTAATAGGATTTCAACATAAGTAGAGGAATTTGCCCATACAGACCAGCTTGTAAGACCTGGGCCTAGATTAGGAATTTTGGCACCATTTCAGAAAATGGTCCAAAAGAACATACTCTGGGGGTGCATCTATATGTGTGCTTTACTTTGAAGTTGACTTATTAGCTCCACAGTAAAGTGTCATAGTCTATACGTGCACCAGTATTAGGATGCAGTAAACTAATTAACTCCACAGTAGCATAGTACTATCATGGACAGTACCATCTTATGGCAGAGTACTTTACTGCACCAAAACCCACATGTAGATGGCAACTGGGTTGTGCCTAGTCAGCCCAGCCAGCCAGGGGCTCAGATGGTCTCCTATCTGAGCACTGGCCAGGCCCTGCCTTGTTTAATTTGAGGCCTGATGCTCCATGCTGGCTCAAATTGCTGCCGTCCTAAACCCACGTGTAGATATTGCACCCAGGACCAGTTGATTCCAGTGCAAACTGCTCTGGAATATATTGCATCACCTTAATTTCACATGTAGATGCATCCTGGGTGTCTAAAACACAACAAAAACATAATGTAGATAATGTCACATAGTTGCTAGTATTTACACAGCTCATCTATTCTCCTTAGCCAAGAAATGCAACCAAAAGCCCAGAAAAGAAATCCATGAAGAACTGAGAGGTCTGACATCGGAGTATTTACGATATATTTGAATCCCATTAAGGAGACATGACTCATTTCTGATGTCTAAATTAGATTATCTATTAAGAGAAGCATCACTATCATCTCTCACAAAGGGTGAATGCCTACAGGAAAATAATTCTTGCCCCTAGTGGCAGATGATTGAACTTTAAAGGAACTGAAACTAAGCTCTTTGTCTTTCTGGCAGAAAACAATTGAAATAACTCATTTAGTAGGTCCAAACTTTGCTCCACATGCTACATGCAAACAATATCTATACTCTGTAAAAGGAAATATATTTGTGCTTCTAAACCAACTGAGGATCAAACAGTTTACAGAAACCAAGACTTATTTTGCTGACAACTAAGCTCTATCACCCAGACTTGAGATTCAATAAAATTTGACAATTGTGAAGAAAGGGGCTTTGTCTTACTAACTTCAGAGTATTTAAAAGACTCAACAGAAATCTATTGCAAAGCGAATTAGATGGAAATATCAAAGTCTTTGAAGGGAGTCTAGAATTCAATAATTAAAATAAGCTGCTGCTTTACTCTATTTTCTTTCCAAATGGTTTCCAAATTATAATGAAAACAGGTATAACAAAACAAACAAACATACCAGACGAGGCAAAATGTAGTTTGAAAAGCAAACATCAGACCCATCAGACCTCTCAAATGAACAGCATGCTTAGGTCATCTGTTTCATTGTCACAAGTCTATTACAATAGAACCTATGTTCCCTTTAAAATGAGAAGCAGTGAGGTATGACTTAATTCTGTATATCATCTAGGATATATGAAGGATTTTTTTAAGCAATTCAACATTTTTCCCCCCAACATACTTAACATATTAAAACTGTCATGTTTACCTTCAGGGCATTGGTATGCCCTTAGAACAGTGGTTCACAACCTTTTTAAGACTCAAGGCACTCCTTGGAAGAATGCCAGCTTTTAGTTTTCTCTTGTTTTTTGACTACTGAAAAATAATAGAGCAATTCTTCTGTTGCAAAGAACTCAGAAAGATCATAACAGGTCAAAATATTTTTAACACTATAGGGCACCTATACACATGCAGCTAGGCTGCTTCTACATACTGTAATTACAGTGCATCAGAGCAGACTCAATTAATTGCTCTGCACTCCACTCCAGCAGATTCCAGTGTAATGTGTATCAGCATCCCCACACTGAAAAATGGCAATGGGGGCATTTTAGGTAAAAGCTTACTGAACCAGGCACCTCTAAGGAAAGCACCCTCCCTCCCCCCACTCCCAGAGCATGTGTATAAATGCTCACAGATTCATATTTAAAATCTCAAGTTTTACCTTGTGAATCATGTTTGCACATCTAATGGTCTACCAATGTGTGTCAGTTTGTGACACCCTTGAAAGGATCTCAAGACATCCCCAGGTGCTGCAGCACTTTGGCTGAGAAACACTGCCTTAGAATGTAGTTTTCAACATGTTCCACTTTAATAGTTTAGATTCCATATAGGTACAAAAATATGGGAATATTGCATTCTTACCATTGGCAGAAAGACTTTTCTGGCTTTCCAAGAAGCACAGAAAGAAGCTCGCCTACCTTCATTCTGGGTCTATGCACAAAATGCAAAATGAATATAAGACATTTACACTCAAAGCATTTTGGGACTTATGGTCAAAAATTAAAAAGAGGATTAAAAGGGAACTGGATCTCTTACCCTAAATAATTTCAGTTTCTCTGAGAAAATATAAGTCAAGAGCTTGAGGTAGGGGAATACAGTAAAAACAAAGGTAAGAGAGATGACCTTAGGCAACTGATCTCAAAGGTACTTTTTCTGGCTGAAATAATCACCAAAATGCTTTCATTAATCCAGGATCTCTCTGTTATAAAGAATTTGTGTCCCTACTAACAACAGATGACAGAACAGTAATTCATGCAACAGGTAAGAATTTTTTTTGTTACTTTTTTCCTCCCCATACTGAAAAAAAAAAACCCTTACTGAGTTAGAACTTCACAATCCTTTGTCTAGCTATTTCATATTAAATATCAAATTGAAGTATTTGACATTTAGAAGTCTCCTTTGTGTGACCTGATATCAGACATCTTTAGAGAAATGTACTCTGTTTAATTAAAAGTGTTCTTAATTGATCTTAATGGGAAAAAATGTTTTCTTGTAGCAAAGTTATAGGCTAAATAATGGCTCCTTCATTACAGGTACTGCGGTAACTGGGGAGAGGGTTTTAACTTTACTATGTTGCCCACTTACTATGTGATCCCGTACAGGAGGATGTGTTCATAATTATTATGGTAGAGAAAGAAAAGAGATGCACTGGGCACTCCAGATAGGCCGCAGGCTATACTGTGTGCTTCTATAATGTAGAACCATTTATAGAAACCTCTACTACGTCTTTTCAAAAGGTTGTACAAAACTTACACTATAAAGCACGATCAGCCCCAACATCACCAGAGGCACCACTCCTGCTCCTACATAATGTAAGCATAAATGCTTATCACTACACTTTCTACTCTTTCACCATCCCTTCCACATTGCAACTGTAGTTAAAGGAATTATTATTTGACCCGTACATTTGGAATTGCTTGATTTGAAGATGGAAGATTCATGCCATGGACTGTTTTGCTGTATTAGTACAAGGGATTAAGAACATTCAGTGGTCTTATGATGATATCACATTTATTTTTTAGAGAGGTGCATCCCTAATGGATCTATAAAGCAACTCATTTGTAAAATACTGTACTTCTTCACTAGCTTTAAGGGTGCAATGTCTAGTGATAAAACAGTACTAATTTAGGGGCCCATAATGGTTTGATCACAATGTGGCTAAAGGGTCCAGGCATGGCTACAGCCACCTGAGTCCCAAAGAGATGTAAGACCCCGGAGGCCCCAGAGAGGGGGCAACTGTGTAGCCTGAGGGAGAGGGCATGAGAGCAGAGGTGGCCCGCACAGAGTAGGGGGAGTCTTTACAACCCAAAGGATTGTGCGTAATCCAGGTGTTAAGTAAGGCTGAAGGGATGAGCTGAAGAGCAGCACACGGGCCAGCCCCTGAGGAATAACGTTCATGGTACAGTGAAGGCCCTCCTGAGAGGGCACAGTTGGAGGGCCGAGTTGTAGGGCACAAGTTGAAGCCCCAGATAGGGGGTGGATAGGCCAAGGTAAGTCAATGGATGCCTGAGGCTACAGTTGGCCCAGAGGCCGAGTGCATGGTGCAGCCAATGAGTTAGGGTGAGCCACAGCCCCAGTAAGTCCTCAGGCATGTTGAGGCTACATGTCTGGGTCAGAGGGAGCCCCCAGTAAGTCGTCAGACACTGAGACGCCAAGTTTGGGTCGAAATATAAGAATTTGTTCAGATGCCATCTACGAGGCATGGACCATGATATAAGGAAGGTATGGAGCCATGGATAGCGCAAGCTGGCATCGGGACATATAATGGGCAGCCTCCCACATTTCCCACCAATTTGTTATACCAGCAAAGTCATGGCAGGAGAGACTGGTCAGACTGCCCCATATAAACAAGTGGGCAGATCGACGTGAGATCTCAGCCCTGGGATGGTCCCCCGCCACACTGACAAAAATAAAGAAAGAAGTTAGTTGGCTAACAGTACACACTGTTCCCATCCATCCATCTACTGACACACAATAACCAGCATGCCTATCATACATCAAAAACCCCAGTGGAGGAGTGAAGGGGCCAGGCACGTAAAAGCCTTCCCCACAACTTCATTCTACGGTTTTACATGCACTCCTCTGCCAAACTATTTCCCCCCTCCCCCAACACTAGTAGTTGTTGGGATGTAATGGTTCAGTAAATGGCCATGTGCAGAAGGAATTTTAAAGGAGTAAATGGTAGGATGGAATTCCAGGTGGGAAAAGGAGAGGTTGAAGTGTTTGTAGTGTACAGTAGCTGGGCTAACACTGATGTATGAGGATGGAAAAATATAGAGTAGAGGTATCAAATATGTGGCCCACGGGCCAGATTTAGTCCACAGAGCCTCTCTAACCAGCTCACTGGAGGGCACTGGAAGTTGAACCCCTTGGCCCCAGTAGATAAGGCCATCGGCACTGAGCCAAGTTCACCAAAGTCAGATCTCAGACTTTTGCTATCCCTGCCCCTGCCAGACAAGGTATCACTCTTTGCCTGTGGCAGGCCCTGCACCACCCCCCTCCACTGCTGGATTCCACACCAGCCCAACTGCTGCCTTACTGGACCCTGCACTGCTCCCCACCCCACCCACAGCAGGTATAGCGCTGCACCCAATAGCATACTGTGGGGGAGGGGGAGAATAAACAGGGCACCAGGGAAGACTCAGGGAGACTCCCAGGGCTGCTGTTATCTGAGCTGATGCTGCCTACACAGTGCAGAGAGCAACAGCAGCAAGACTTTGCCCCCACTGCCTTCACCTGACTTCTTCTCCTATTACTCCCCACTCCCCATCTCCAATGCTTGGCATCCACCCCCTCCCCCACTCTAAGCCTGCTCCAGCGTGGTGAAGGAACTCATTACATCTTTGACTCCAGCTGTTATTTTATTTAGAAAAGAACCAAAACCCTTTCCTAGTCCATATCTCCTCCTTATGGGCCACCTCGCGTCCAAGTTCTGTGTATGAAGACTACATTTTTAAAGAAATATATAACAAGTCTCTCACTGGGATTGTAGAGAGGCAGCAGCAGGGCGTCAGACTACCAAGCGTAGACCCTGAGATGGTGCAGAGGCACTTGGAGGAACTGGATGCATTTAAGTCAGCAGGCCCGGATGAGCTGCATCCGAGGCTACTGAAGGCACTGGCTGAAGTCAATACACAGCCACTTGCGGGAATATTTGAATGCTCATGGCACACGGGCCAGGTCCTGGACGACTGGAAAAGGGCCAATGTGGTCCCCATTTTTAAGAAGGGGAGGAAGGATGGCCCAGGGAACTATAGGCTAGTCAGTCTCACCTCCATCCTTGGCAAAGTCTTTGAAAAAATTATCAAGGCTCACATTTGCGAGAGCCCGGCAGGGCAAATTATGCTGAGGGGAAACCAGCACAGCTTCATAGCAGGTAGATCATGCCCGACTAATCTAGTCTCTTTTTATGACCAGGTTACAAAACACCTGGACGCAGGAGTAGGGGTTGATGTCGTTTACTTAGACTTCAGAAGGCCTTCGATACAGTATCCCACACCATACTGGTGAACAATTTATAGTTAAGTTAAGAGGCTGTGACTTGGATGACTACACAGTCCGGTGGGTGGCAAATTGGCTAGAGGGTCGTACCCAGAGAGTCGTAGTGGATGGGTCGGTATCGACCTGGAAGGGTGTGGGCAGTGGGGTCCCGCAGGGCTCGGTCCTTGGACCGATACTCTTCAATGTCTTCATCAGCGACTTGGACGAGGGAGTGAA
>NW_005841964.1:1686811-1689000 GCF_000455745.1 Alligator sinensis
CTCTTTCCTGCCTATGCAGGGGGTCGGACTCGATGATCTATTGAGGTCCCTTATGACCCTAACATCTATGAATCTATGAAACACAATTTCAAAGAAAAAGCATCTGCCAACACCTCCAAAGGCTTCCCATTAAACATATGAAGATAAACCTAACATGCACAGAAAAGTTCAGCAAGGTATTAAAAGTTAGTTTTTAAAAACTTTTTCAGTTTGGGTGAGCTACTTCTATACTACCAGTTTAAAATACTCCATACTTGTGGAGCTGCTGTCTGCTGACACAGAAATAGGTATCTCATTTGTTGACTCTTCCTGACTCTTCCAGAGAAAGAATAAAAGAACACCATACAATCACAATATATTTACTAATACAGAACTTCTGTAAAGACTGATGGCTGGTAATGGATCTAGCACATCAAGTAATTGTATAACTTACAAACCTAAATATGAAGTAACATCCTTATTTAGGTGATATTCATACTGTAAAAAAAAAAATGCCAGAGATCAAGGTTTGATACTTTGTAAGCTTCCCACAATTTTACTCATTTAAAAATGGAAACATGATTTAGGACAAGTGAAAGCACCTACATCATTTCTCGCAAAAAAAAATCCTTACAAGAGGGAAAAAGTTAACTCTGGATTGCTTAGAACTGATTTGTTTATTATGACTGATGCCACTGCACCTTCTAATGTAACAGCACAGTACAGATCTCTTAAATACCATTTAATGCAGGGATTTCCTTGCTACCCAAATCACTGATTTTTATAATTCATATTTCTCTCTTGATTCCTGGAGTGGGTAGATTCTTCGACACATCATCATCCACTTCATTCATCTCTTTACTAAATATTCTTTCTGAATTAAGTGTCTTCTGTTCCCAAATTTCCCTGAAGATCGCCACATGCAGAAAAAACATATCTTTGCCTGTTGCATAATTTGCAAGATGCTTGCAATCTGGTATAATTAATTCATTCAAATTTTGCAATGCAGTTTACCTATGATCACCTTCAGGGACTTCTGTGCATTAAAAATAGGAAAATGCTATTAATGAAACATTTTGAATTGTAATGGTCTTCAGTTCTGTTCACCATATAGCAGCTTAACAGGTTGGTTTATCTCACACAATGGAATGCGTGTGTCTATTTTATTCATTCCAAAAAAATAAAAGTGTTGATGGAAAACAGAAAGAGAGGAAAACCAGGAAGATCAATAGCTCAGTAGTTCACGCACTTGCCTGGAATGCAGGACCCCTACACTTCAAGTCCTAGCTCAAACCAGACAAAAAGGGGATTTGAACCTGACTTCCCCATAGCCCAAGTGAGCACCCTAATCATGAGCCACTTGCTATCTAGTCTCCTTTTATCCACAAACAAAAAGTTCCAAAGATTAAATTTCAAATTATCCCAGTGTATAAAAGGAACATTTTTTGGTCCCACATAAGTTTTCATCTCCTTCTCGACTGGATTGGCCACAAATAGGAAGACAGAATGCTTTTGTGTATTCAGTCTGCCATTAACAATTTACAGATCTCATAGCAGCTTCCCATAATTTTAAGCAGAGTGATACTTTCTCCATCATTCAGATTATTATTTGAAGTAATACATTTCTCCTGTTTTTCTGATCTCCAAATCATTATTTGTAGAATCATAATGCAGTGGTGTCATCCAAAGCCATTACTCAATGTCACTGTTTTTAACCACTCATACCATGATTCATTGATTGTATCAATTTCCAGTTCTCTTTGTTTGAAGAGATCACAGACCATAACTGCTTCTTTTCCACTTGTGGCAAATTTTCTTAAAGTATCCTGCAACTTTTCCTCTATTTTCCCACTATCAGGTCCATGAATGATTTTCATTCAGGTCTTACAAATTCAACATTGGTAATTAGGTTCCTTTATCTTTGTCAACTCTTTCTGCTCCTTTCCATAAGGTTGAACTGGAGTGAGGCAACTTCTTTTGTAGCTGCTTTAGCAAATGGAAACAGAGAACTGCAGTATCTGGGCAGGTCAATATATGGTCAGAAATGAGTTTTGAAGCAGACCATTTTCCCTGCAGGGACTTTAATGTGAGGAAGATAGAAAACCTCTATAAAGGGACTTGAAATCTTGTGCTTGGAAAGCTGGAGACTGCCACTTGCAAGTGGATGTACATACAAGTGTCACAGTTTTCTTTTTCAGAATTATTTATGT
>NW_005841964.1:1689010-1734972 GCF_000455745.1 Alligator sinensis
TTTAGGGTGAACAGCTACTTAGTAAACTACAAACACCGTAGACTTGTCTCAGCTTCTGCCTGAATTTCATTCAATAATTATGGCAAAGAAAATTAAGATAAAGTTGAATTAGGTTTTTTTGATAATAAATACTAAATATGAATAAAAGATCTGCCATTTACTGAGTAAGACCGTAGGTCCATCTTGCACAGTATCCTGTCCCATGCAGTAACAGAGTGGATGCTGAAAGGCAAAATACGCGGGGTATGACCTGGGTTTTTTCCCCCTGTTCCTCTCCTACTTGAAGCCTCCAACACTTAGGGTATAAGAAGTTCTGATTTAAAGGCTGTAGCCCTAACTCCCATGCTCCCATGTAAACACAATTCTAATGTAATATTTACTAATGTTAGACAATTCCTACAATCATCAACTTTATAAAGGTAACTGATAGAATCACAATAGGGAACAAATAGTGATCAAATATATTTAAATGCATAACAAAAGCTATGATACTATTAGCAGTAAATGAGAAACTCCCAGAAAATCAAATTTAATATCACACCCTGATAACGCGTTAAGTAAATATAACCATTGTTATATAAAAAAACATTAAAGATTTCTTTTAAACGTGTGTAGCAACCAAACAGGTTTTAACGGCCACACCTACTTTAGCTACAAGCTACTCCACTCTAACACCCAAAAATAATATTTGGAGTGTTATGTGGTTGTTAAGGATCTCTACGATTGATGGAATCTATTGTGGCGTTGTCTTTATAATCACTTGCATTTGTTATTAACACAGAAGAAGGAATGTACGTTTTTATTTTACAACAAAGGCTGCCCTATAGTGACTAACTTCTTTTGAGCATAAACTAACAAAAGCTGTGTACATGTGAATATGTTTCAGAAGTTGGCACAAAGAGTCAAAAACAAAGCCTTCAGTACTTGAGCTAATACAAAAACCAATCTACTTAAGAGAACATGAAAGCTGTCCAATAGCTCTTACCCTTATTCAACGTTTCTTAAAATTCTTCTTGACCACAAGGAAACAAACAAACCAAAAAAACCTAACCCTTTTTAAAAAAACAGTATATAATATCTTCTTTTTAAAAGGAAACATTTAAGTAATTGAATCTAAGTACAAGCAATTTTATGCCACTGCTGCTGAATATTCATATCAGCAATGAATGATAACACTAGCAAAATATTTTAACATGAAGCTTTCCCTTGTAAACTGTCTGATGTGTCAAGACACCACCTACCACAAATCATAGAGTTTAAGACCAGTATTTCTTGTTTAAACATGCTACTTGATCAGCAGAATCACTTGTGTGAACAAGCTAAGATTAATGTACACTAGCTAGAGCAGTCTTACTATTTAACTGATAGAGTTATAATTTAACAACCTCATTATCAGCACTGTAATTTTCAGACTGCTGAAATATCAAACTTATAGAAAATATTATATGTTTAAATACTTATAACAGCATTGTCATTTGAAACTACTTTCAGAAAGAACACAGATAGACACTTGTGCATTGATGAACAAGGTTTTAATCCCATAAAGGAACTTTCACTGTCAAATTATAGGTGTTTCAACATTTCATTTATAAACATCATAATTAAATTCTCTCTACCGCAGAGAAAAAACAAACTTTGTATCATAATGCTGCCTTTTCTTTGCTTTGGACATTTTAGATTGATTTCTATGATTAGGGTATGCTTTTACCTAGCAACCCTTTTTCTATTAGTTGTCAATTTGTATCTCGTTTCTGGCTATAAAAGTAGAGAAGAATTCCCATCACGATGACTGACCCTCAGGACGTTCAGACTGGACAGATCTCCATTCTAAGCATTCTGAGGTTGGAATGCTTAGCCAAACCTCTTAGAATCATACGAAAATAGAACTGGAAGGTAGGGCTCTTGAATAAGTAGGCTGAAAATTTAACAATAAAACATTACTTATGAAATTCTCAGTCAGTACTTTTTGGCTTCTCGGCAGGCAGGAAATGCTGCAAGCGCTGCACTACTCGGTATCTCAGCCTGTTATTCGATCACCAACCAGAATGCATGAGTGCTCAGAGGTACAAATTTAAGTTAGAATTCAGTGCACATTTCAGTGGTGGTTCTGGTTCATTTTGAATTTTAGACAGAGCTTTGGAGGGGCACAAGTTTCTATTTCATCAGAACAAACTCACGTATATCATTCATCGTTCCTATAGCACCTCTTAGCATGGTTTGGCTTCCTATATCTAACAGAAAAAATTACATATGCAACCCACTAAAAATACAGTTTATTGAACAATGCCAACAAACACTAGAATCCCTTCCCTAAGTGACAAGATTTCTGCCCCCAAAATCTGAGAAATAGAATTATTTAAAAACTAAGAAAATAAGAAACTCGTGTCTAATTCTGCAGCCAGCCAAAACTGGGATCTGTCAAACAAACAATAAGGAACTAGTTCCAAAGTAGGAACTCCCATTTAAGCAATCATTCTTACTGAGGCCCATTAACCCAGAATCTAGTCAAACTGATGATAAATGGCACTTTTCAGACATTTGGAAAGAGACACTGATGAAAACCTGAATCCTCCCAACAGGAGGCCAAAACAAAAAGAAACTCTATAAGGTTACCTAGTTATAAAGCCACCCAAGTTCCAGAACACCATCTCTCTCAGTAGGCAGACAGAAAACTTATAACAAAAATTAAGATATATAAAATATTGCAAGGAAGATAATACGACAGCATCATTTTATTACTGCTCAATGTATAGGTTGAAAATTAAATCCAAAAAATTGTCTCTAAAACCAGACCAGATAAATCTGTTATTTTTTTCCTATATATTGTTGTAATACTACAGCATGATTAAATAGATCATGCTGCCCTCTTGTGCTAGACTTGCAAAAATAGCCTTTATTCATGTGAGTGAACAGATGAAGTGGAACATATGAAGCATTCACTATGAAGTGGAAAATGTCCATATTTTTCTCCTAACAGATAACTCGACATGCATGTGGCTCCCATATTGCAATCTGGATGAAGAAGCAGAGGTAAGTTTGAAAAGAAAAGGACAACTTGTACATTCCCAAAAAGAATGTAAATTCTATTAACAAATACAGATAATCCCTGAAACCCAATGATGTGATTCATCACATCACACCAATCATCATTATGAATCCATAATTAAGATTATGCTGGGATCTGTACCTAAAACTGACTTTTAATCATGTAACTTTCAATCTGCTTCTTAGTATAGGATAATTTTTTTTTCAAACTTTAGATATTTAAGATCCAGAATTTATTAGGTCTTCAGGAATACATAGTTAAAAGTGAGGGGGTACTCACCATGCATCAAGTTGTTTTGCTTTAACTGCCCTGTGTGTCTTTTCTATCCTGTGGTAAGTGGAAACAAAACTACAGTAATTTAGCTGTTGTTTCATTCATAGGTAAACTGTCACATTTACCTTCCACTTATTGTGAGATAGAGTGGATGCATGAAACAGTTATCATGAAGCAGCTGACACAAGAAAATTGTTCATCTGTCACATTCAAATGTTTAAGAAACTCAGAAAGTCAGATAAAGGTTCACTTGAAGAATGAATCCTAATTTTAAATTTTTACATGTGTATTATACTAAATAAAGCATGAAATCTGATCACTTAAAACCACCATTCACAAAATAATGTCTATTATTTCTTTTATTTTCTAGAATATCACTATTCTACAAATGCTTCTAGATTCCTTTAACCAGTCTCAATTTTGTCGCAGATTCTCCTACACCAAAACACATTTTCATTCTTCTGAAATTGCCAGAGTACCATTAAGAGATCTCTCAGCAAGTCCAACAGGATCCTCTCTCTCCAGCCAAAGCCAACTAGTGAAACACAGAATTTAGAACAGAAATTATTTCCATTGTTCATCATAGCTGACTTGATCTGTGCCCTTGGGAGTTAACAGACATCCTGATTCTCAAAACCTATTTCCCAGTGATTCTCCTTATAAACCCATTTCCCTGGCAGGAAATTTCCAGTGTTAGGCACTTTTGAAAAATTAGGCTTAGTGGATTTAGGGGTCTATTATAAAACAGCTCAGCCTTGGCATTTAGCATTGTTGCTTATGTTTTGAGAGATCACGTAACATAAGACCCTGATGCAGGACAGAGAAGTAAGAAGACTGCTAAGACTGCAGGAACATCAAAATGAATTTCTTAACTTATGTGCAGGTACAGTTTCATCTTTACTAGTTCATAAAATGGTAATATAAGTATTATATAAAGTAGGGACCTACTCAAATTGCAATTTTGTGGAAAGTGCAAAAATCGGTCAGCCTTTGTGAAATCCACAGGAAATAAAAACTTACTAAAATGCTGACTCCCCAATGGGAGCCAAGAGTCCTCCCCAGCCATGCAGTCTGCTGGTGGAAGGTAAGCAGACAAGATGGTTGCTGCTCCTGCCCCTCTCCACCAATCAGCAGCAAGGTGTAGGGCCACAGGATGGACAGCCCTCTCAGCCAATCAGAAGTGAGAGGCGAGGCTATATGATGGACAGCCATCTCCACCAATCAACGGTGGGAGACAGGCCACCGGGGCCCCTCAGCCAGAGTTGTGGGGGGGCCCCACCATGATAAGCTCATGAAAACTGCGGCCAGCCCCCTGATCTGCCCATGAATTGGCCAGATGAGTCTTCAAGTTGGGTAGACCCCTAATAATAAGAGAACCACATTTGCAATGATTGTGTGCTACATTTCTTTAAAGGAATTTCTTTCAATAAATAGAGATATTTATTAGCTTGCACAAACCATACTCCAATTCAAAATCTAATAATATAGCTCAAAGGCATCTTTGCTGTGAGGTAACAAACGAAATATATTCATACAGTAAAAGACTGTTGACATTACTACACCTCCCCCTATGTTCTATATACTACAAATGCAGTGGGGAGGAGCGGGGGGAGCAGGAAGGGACTGCACATATGGCAGAGGCGGTCAAAATATGGCCCAGGGGCCAGATCTGGCCTGCCAGGTGATTTCATCCAGCCCATGGGCAGGGGCCCACAAATTTATTACATCTGGCCAGACCCACAGCTGCCTCTGCTGTACTCCACATGGGGCTGAGCCCCACTCACCCACACCAGGGCAGTGCACTGTCCTACCACCCTTGACTGCAGGAGGGCCGTAGCCCTGGCCCCAGCCAACACACACAGCTTCCAGGCGGGGCTGCTGCTGCCACTGCTTTCCTTCCCCAGCCTCCAGCAGCACCTGCTCCTACTGTAGCACTCTGCGAAGCAGCAATGGGAAGGAGGAAAGCTGCAGATGGCCAGGAGCACAGGGCCCACACCAGGGCTGGGTCTCACAGGGTCAGGGCAGGTCACTGGGAGCATGGAATCCAGGTCAGCAGCAGCTGGCTCCCCACGGCTCATGTGCAGCTCCCAGGACTTGACCGGAGCTTCACACCACCAGAGGGCTCCACCTGCCACAGGTCACGATCGTCTCAAAGGCCCACTACCTGTTGCTTCTGCAGCTGCTGTTGGTCACAGGGGCTGTGTACCATGGTGGGGGGCATGTGAGGGGGCTCCTATACACACCCATACCCCACAAACCCACCCTTCCACCCCACACACAAACACCCCAACTACACCCCACACATAGCTCAAAATAAAATCTTACTCTTGTATACTACAACACAATCACCTCTGCATACACTATGCAAACACACACAAATCAGGACAAAATATTTTTTGAAATACAATTTAAATATTTCATAGTAGATGTTCAATTTTTAGTATACGATTCCATTTTTTTCCGGTTCCAAGATTGCATTCCCCCCCCCCCCCCCCCCCCCAAAGGGAAATGTGGTCCCCCCCCCCCCCCCCCTTCCAAAAGGAGAACTTGGTGTGGGGAAGGGAGGGCCAGTGGCAGCAAGGGGAGCAACTCCCAGTGGCCAAGGTCAGGGGTTAGGGATGGGACTCCCAGTCCCAAAATGGCAACCAGGGGGCAGGGCACCTGTCAAGGGGTAAGGCTACCCTTGCAGCCCTCAATAGCTCACCAAAACTCATTTAGCAGCCTTCCAGCTTAAACATTGCCCACCCTGACATATGGTGGTCAGTCCTGTCATTGTTCATCACCAATTCTAAACAGGTATTACAGGAACACAGATCCTACCCCACAGAGATTCACTCTCTGGTCACCACCCTATAGCTGAGCTTACATTTTCCTTTCCAACCATTCCTGTGATCTTCAAACCTAAACTACTGCATACACATAATAATAGCCCACAAACAATACAAGTTTAGGCATGCACAATGGTATGTTTAAAGAAAGGGAACTATGTGCATATACGCTATCATGATCTGACTTGAACTGACTCTTTACACAAAACTTTTCTGGAAGGAAAAAGAAATTCTATGAATGTATAAAAATATGTATCCCTATTAGATTTTTTTCATTAGGAAACAACTTTCTGAATTGTAAGAACAAGTCTACTCATTTTTCTTTTTGAGATAATTAAAGGTAGAAAAGCCATCACCCTTCCATTTCCCATAAACCAGTGACTACCTAGTTGGCATTCTCTTTCTTCATCCCTCCTCGCTCCATTTCACCTTCTTATTTCCTTTCCTTCTACTGCCTTAAACCACCTATTCTTTTCTTGCTCCCCCCCTTCTCAAATCTCATTATCTAATTTCACACAAATTGATCAGGTCTACTTGGAATCCAAACCCCTTTCTCTTCATTATTTCAGATGATAACTTTTAACTTGTGTAGTTTGGGTTTTCTATCAACTCTGAGTGAATGAATGAATTGTTCTTACAAAAGGCTAAATTGCCGTTTTTACAGTCATGCATTACCATAGCAAATTTTAAACCAGATTATTAAAGAGATAGATATAGATACCTATATATCTAATAAGCCTTGGACTTCTCCAATACTTATTAGAACTAGTTTCCAAAAATAAAAAAAAATACAAACATAACAGGTGCCCCATAAAATGCAAACATATTTGTTGTCCCAGTGCTAGCAAACTCATGCAGCTAAATCATGTAATTAATAGCTCAACTGGTAAGTTAGCATGCAGTACCAATGTAATAGCTTGTCTGCGAGTGCAAAAGCAGAATTAGGTGAATTAATTTGGATTACCATATATTTGCCTAATTTTTCTTTTACATTGCTTATCATAATTGTCAATGTATATTATATGATAATTTTAAAATATTCAGCTTACCAATAGGGTTCCTGTCGAAAAACAACACTGGAGCTTTCAAAATTGACTGAAACATTTTGTTGTGCAAAATCTGACCAGCATTAACAAGAACTTGAAATACCAAAAGACTTCTTATTATGCCAAACAGTATTGTAACCACTGTTAAACCTAAACACGAAAGAAATAATCATAGAACACACATATATCTTTTATACAAGAGCTGAAAAGAGCAATTTAGTTAAGACAAAATTATATATATTTTGCTCACTGCTGGGTTCAACACAGTTTGCAGAAAGAGAAAGAACGCAAGATGAAGACAGGATTCCAGATGAATCAGTTACTATAAACTTGCTAATACCTTGAATTATCCTCACATTGTCATTTGAAAGAAAATTTATATTTTGCTGTTGCTAATAGTAATAAATTGTTTTATTAAAACAGAAAAAGTTGTTAGTTAGCCTTGTATAATATCCCTGCATATCTGCTCTTATTCATCAGACACCACACTTAAATGTAATACTGTACATAGTCCCCAATTATTTCTCATTCTAAGAATGGGGGAAACCAACTTTTTCAGATATCAGCATATGGCAAAAATGAGAAACAGTGAGCTTTTAAATGGCATGCACTTATAAGTTAGGTCAGTCAGATGTACAATACTGTTTGTGGGTGACTTTCTGCTAGCTTAGCATTCTACATTCTTACAATATTTTTTTAATCTTTGTTTTATACAACCAAAAGGATTAGAAAGAAAGTAGTATACAATTTTCAATTACCGGGTACCTGAGACAAAACACTGGACACTCTTGGAAAAGTGGTAAAACATATAGATTATATTATCCCATAAAAATATGTATTTTCACAATTGGTTTTCAAGTTTATTTAGACTTGATTCCTATAAAAGATGGCACTGGATCAACTTATTTTCTGTTCATTAACTCTGTCTTGCAGCTTTCTTAAAATTTCAGTATCATCATTTATCTATACTGTTTGTCACTTTAAACAAAGCTTGTATAAAAATCTGTTTAATTTATTTGTAAACTAATCTACAGTTGTACAATCATAAAAACGTTGATTTTCTTACCCTTAGCCATACTCTACAGTCCTATATGGAGGTCTACAGTCCTATATATCACAAAATAACATACCAAATAGAGGAAGAGTGATATAATCTGGATAGGGGCTGTGTTTTAAGTGCATCTAGATTAAATAAAAAGACAGAAGTGTACCAGAATACATTCTGTTTGCTTGTTTCCTTGGTGTCCCTCAGGACCACAATATAAAAGAGTGTTTCCTGTCATAAAAGGGAGTGTAGGGTGTTCATGTTGTGCACCAGAATAAACTGAAGCAAGTGATAACTAATTCATATTTAGGGGCAACTTCTTTTGGCATGGTTGACTTTACATGTTTATTCCCTCCTCTGACTAATTAAAACATATAATCTTTACATTAGGGAATGGTATGCAAACTCTAATACTATTGATCAGATCTTTAGAAGATATGTAGATAGATATTTTTGGAAACCCCACTTACTATTTAGGTATCTAAAGCCCATTGAAATATATTAAAGAAATATTTTTTTCCCTATCGCTGAAGTACAATAGCAAAGGAACCAAAGAAGAATATCCATGATGAGTCTTTAAAAGCCAGCATTTTGTAGGAACAAAAACTGGAATACTGAGTTTCAGGATGAGGATCAATGTCTAATCCCTCTTGCCCATCCATAAAATGATTGAAGATTTAGCGGAACATATTAGTATAGACAATAACCACAAGTTTACGGTGACTGACTTTTTGAATACTCAATTCTTAGTTTACCTTCCAAAATCCAGACAGAACAAATTAAGAATCTCCATTCAACCCATTTCTTCTGCTAGATTTTTTCTTTTTTTTAATTACTACAATTAATTTAGTCAGGAAACAAGTCTCAGTATGCTAATCTGTCAAGACATTACTGAATCACTGTTGAAATCCTATTTTCCCACACTACTGCTTAGCAGATGCTTTCAAAACCCTATACTATAGCATTGCAAATAATTCAAATATATATATTACCTGCATAAATGCCTAAATACAAGGTTAGATCTAGATGCACAGTCTCATTTACTCCTCCATTTCCATTTGTTGTGACATTCAGATTTTTTTGCTGATTTGCCCTGTAGAAATATATGCAAAAAACGGAATAAACAATATAATAGAAATATTACGTAAGCAAGGCCTTAACTAAGCTGTGTACCTTTTATTAATATGCAAACAAACAATTTACTGCTTTTTCAAATCAACTTGAGATTTGCAGGTCTAAATATATGCCTATGTTCAGGCTGTCATGAGTCACACATGGGTGAAGACTTCTGGTCACACTATATTGTAAGAACTTTACATTGTTTCAATAGGTAAAATAAGTGAGGTTTAAAAGACAAGGATGACTGAATGAGTTTTAAGTTTTCCTTAGAACAGGCTCCACACCCTCCCTCCACTCACTACTGGATTTCCGTTGATTGTACAACACTTTTGTGCAAACGGCAGAAATAACTCACCAGTAGGAAAGCCACCAATCCTGGAGCACATAAGCAACCTTAAACAAGCAAAGTCAAATTAATATACATACAGCAAAAATTACTCAAAATGTAAGCTTTCAGAATTGTTTTTCTTTGTCCTCTAGTAAAATCTCATTAAAATAAGCAAACAAAAACAAATCCACAAACAAAAATACACACAACACAGTTCCTTTCCTAGAGTACTATACTAGAAGGTGGGCCCTTTCTCATCATCAGTTAATACAATGTGTCACTGCATATCTAGAAAAAAATCAGATGGGAGGCATCCAAGCGAAAGTACCGCCTCCAATTCTCCAAGTGCAAAACACCTTGAAAGAGGTGTAATCATCTGTCTTCAGAAAACAAAAAATGACCCTGCTCTGTGAACTACTTGATGGTGAACAAAAGGAAAAGCAATACTGTTGACCAAAAAAAAAAAAAAGGTCTCTGGCCACTTTCTCATATATTTTAAATTGAACATCAAATGGTTAGGTTTATCAATTCCTAAATTTCCTCCTATGTCAAACATCAAAAGATTAGGTTTATCAATTCCTACATTTTCTCGTATGTCCCAAAAGGAATCTTGCTTGGCTCATTTGTTCCCAGCAGAAGAGCCAACCCCTGATGCCACCTGTCTATAAGTGTATTTATTTTGGAGGGAGATAATTAAATTAGAAACACATAGTCAAAGAATTTCTGCTTCCCTTCCCTTTCTTTCTTGCCTAGAGATAAGGATAAACTAATAAACTAAGGACTAGTGCTTATTAATCTTAAATTGTGCCTCTGTTCACTTAAATTAAAATGGGTACATTACGCTCATGCACGCACACACACACACATACCCTGCAGATGTACAGTAAATATTGTAGGCCTACCTCAGAAAAATCTGATTATAAATTACAATCTTTCCAAACATAGAAACTTAATTGAAGAAAAGTAAGTAGTAACTGGTGCATTTTTTAAAATTGTCTTTCCAACCAAGACCAGTTATTTCCATGAAACTACTTTAAACGTTCCCATCAGGACAAAGAAATATGGTCATATTCCTTATACTAACAGCTTTACTGATTTTCTTTTTTTTCCCCCAGAAACATTCAAAGTGGTCCTGCTTGTTTAAAACTTCATGAATTTGCTACAGCCACTTCCTCACACATTATTTTCTACTGTCCCCATCCAGTAGTCTAACTAGGATGTAGCAACAGGGAGCACCAACCATGGATGCCAATTTGGAGGCAGTGCCAGTCTGTACCCCCAGCAGCTGCAGCCAGACGGTGCACAGAATCAACCCCAGGCATGGACCCAGCAAGGCAATATGCAAGAAGCTGGCCTTGAACCTTGCCCCAGCCCTGATCCCAGTCCCAATCCCAGTCTCAGCCCTTGTGAGGCAGAATACAGGGAGCCAGCCCTGACAGTAACTGCATCCGCTGTCAAGTGAGACCCTCCCATGATTGTCCCCACTTGCACCTCCTTCTCACCCCCACAGCTTTCAAGTACTTAGCACAGTATTCCCTACCACCCTAATCTCTTCCCAGTGCACAAACGTCACTAGTTACACTGTCCCCACCAACTAAATAATCACCTCTGCCCCTTTCTATAACCCAGGAGTCAGCAATTTACAGACCACAGGCCATATTTTGCCGGTTGAGCCACTTGATCTGGCTTGCAGACAATGGGCTTCAGCAGTGGGAGAAATGGTGGCAGCCACTGGGTCTTTCCACCAACCTGCCTGCCTCTGACCCAAGTTGGGTCATTCCAGGCCACAGCGTAAGAAAGTTGCTGATCACTGTCATAAACTACTGCCTGGGGCTGGAGAATCTCTTTCCTCTGCAGTGTTTTTATACCAGAGCAGCCTTCTTTTACCATAAAAAGCATTTTCTTCCTAACTGCTGCCTGTTAAAATGTGCTGTATGGCTTATTTTTAGATAACTTTGGGTAGCTGTAGTATGCATCTCTGAAAATTGTAATGGTATATAATTTGTTTGAATAGAACAATCAGAAAAATTTAACCAGCACAAAATTGCTCAAAGCACTAGGTCTTTTGAACAATGGGCTACTAACTAAATGTCCCACTAGGAAACAGTATTTGAACTAATTTAACCACATTCCAATAGACCATAAAAATTGTAAGACAGCATCATAGACCAAAATCCTTTCTGGTGAAACATGAGAACACAGCCTTCAACTGAATGACAAGTATAAAAATGCTACTGCTACCATAAACACAAAACAAGATGCATTCTTTATTATTTGTAGAACCAAGAGATGGAATTACCTGTGCCAACACATTTAAAAACAGTAGTATAAAAATGATAAAATAGTTTGCTCCAGCAGAAAAGTATTTCCTGTATATTTTAAAGTTTATTTTTCCCTCTGACCGGCTCTCTTCTGGCACTGCAGTCAGCACAGGTTCAGTCTGCACAGAATATAATGGATAGGAAAGCTAAAGTTATATGGATTCATAAAATTCAGTGATACAGCATAGTTAAGAATTACCAAAACACAAAAAACAAAAAACAAACCTAAATATGGAGCTAAAATGATTACACTAAAATATTTTTAGTTTAAAATTTATATTAAAAAGATGAGAAAAAGAAGAAATTCAATTTTACAATATAAGATACTCTAAAAATTTGACTCCACAAAATACAATCATGGTGGTTTCAAGTTTGCCTCATGGTGGTTTCAAGTGACCTTAAGTTAACTGTCTCAGCAGACAAGCAAAAAAATTGTTGCAACTGCCAGTGCTGCAAAAATAATTCCCATCCTAGAACCAAAATGTGCTTTCTCTTTCATATATCATTATCGCCAGTATTAAAGAAGTCCTGGAGACTAAATCCTTGGTTTGGGAAGGTATCGATAAACAGAAAGAGAATATGCTTGAAAATATTTCTCATAAATAGGACTGGTTTTCTGAATCAAGGTCTAAAAAGATTCGTGGTACAGGTAGGGTCAGCCCCAGGATTTGGCAAAGGGGGGTGTGATATGACAGCAGGCACCCCACTGTGGGGGTGTCTGCACTCATGTTCCCAGCCTCCTTCCTCACAACTCACTGGTGTGAACAGACTCCACTGCAGGAGCCTCTGGAGACTTTTTTTTAAATCAGCAAAAAGGGAACATCCCCACTTTCCCCCTGTACTCAAGGCACGTCACCTCCCCTTCTGCCACTCCCCAGACTGGTGCCGCTTTCCCAACTTTTCTGGGCCTGGGGAAAGCCTCAAAGCCACTCCTGTCCACTCCAGCTACATTACGTGAGAGCTGGGCTCAGAGAGAGCAGCAGCAGGGCTGATGGGTGGGAGAATGTGGTCTCCCACCCTGCCCAATCCCCAAGGAAGGGGAATCCCCGTCCCCACCCCCCAGTGCTGTCACTGTTGCTGTTCCAAGCTGAGCCCAAACCCCAGTGCAGACTAGCTGTAGTGGGCAGGAGCAGCTTTGAAGCTTACCCCACCCCCAGAACAACAGGGAAAGCAGCAGTGGCAGGCAGGCAAACAGAGAAAAGGTAAGGAAGGGGAAGTGCCTTTGAGCACAGAGGGTAAGAGTTGGATTCTTACCAGCTTTCAGGACTTTTTAAAAACTCTCCAGAGGCTCCCATGCCACTTCCACCCTACTGAATCCTTCCTGGGGGGCTGCTCAGAGGAGTGCTCAGAGGCAACCTTAACTGTGTTATTTCCTAATTGCTGAGTGCCTGATTTTGCGACCGTAGCTTTCATTTAGTTGTCTGTATATCACCCCTTTATGTTTCTGCTTGGTAAGCTGTGGACCACCAAGCAATAAACTCCTTTTGTGATCTCTTTCTGCGCTGGTCTTCATTCATCTTAAAGGCACCTGATTTAGTATTACTAAAATTCAAGCACACCAAACCCTTACCACACCAATAGCATAAGTTGAAAAAAAAATACTGTGTGTCCTAGTGCTTATAGTGGGTACTCACACACAACTGTTCTATTGCTCCATCTTTCTGCGACTGCACAGAGGAATCCTCTGACCAGACTGAGGACTGTGAAAAAGCACGATTCCTTGATGACTTCAATTTGGGGGTCCCTGGGACTGCCAACTGCTCATCTTCACCATTTTTTTTCAAAAGGGAAGCAAAGTCGATTCCAGATTTCAGAAACTCGGAATAGGTCCCTTTCCCCACCATTCTACCCTAAAATTGAAATATTTTTTAATGATGTTCATAGTCAGTGTACACATCCTGAAAAGGGTGCATTTGAATTTTCCCCTCTATATATCTATTGCAGAAATCTTCTTAACTCCCATGATTTTTGGCCCATGCACTGTTAACAAATAAAAACCTTGAAAGATTCCTAGAAGACCTCATCTCTTATTTATAGTATAGAATAATTAACAGAAAAGAACTCTTTATTTAAATTCTTCACTCCTCCCTCCTTAGAATATAAACAGTTAGTAGGACACAGGTGAAGGTCTGGAGCTGCCTAATGCCATGACTTACATCTTTTAGGATTAGAATCTGGTTTACAGCATGGAGGTATTGCAACTGATGAGTCACTAAAACACGGAGCTTTTGGTGCAAGGCTTGACAAATACACCTACAAAAAGATGGAAAGAAATTAAACATACATTAATGTCCATAAGCCTGTTTTGCACATTTCTGTAGCCAGTTATTACATTTACATTTTCAATTTGGACCAGAGCCAAAAAAGGACTTGAATGGTCTTATGCGTCTCAGTCCCACTTGGTGATCTACAAAAAACCCACCTGCTTTGCAATCATTTAAATCCTGGAGCCAATTTAACTCAAGAGGTACCTGCCTTTTTTTTACCTGCAAGTTTTCTTTCTGTATATCCCCCATACTGCCCCTGTCTGAGCTACTCAGTCCCAAACTCCCACCGAAATTTCAATTGCTCCACCTGGTTTCCAGGTCTCCTGAATCCACAAAGCATGCTTAGAGCATTGTTCAAACACAGAGAGTTTATTTCAGCACAAAACAATAACCATGGACATTCTAAAGCACAACATTGTGATAGGGGACTTGGCTTTTCCTACAGTGGCTAAATATTAGCTCATTAAGTGGGAGACCTGACCCTCTTTGGACTGGAGAGTTTCAAACATACCTCTCCCAGCACTCGGGAGTGAAATCTAAGCATGGCCTCTCCAACCTCCTGTTAAAGCAGTATCACAGGGAAAAAAGGAATGCAAAAGTCTTGAGGGTAGGGATGTCAAACATGCAGCCAGTATCTGGCCTGCAAAGGAGGGTCATCGAGCCTTCAGAACTTCTTGTGGACTGGGCAAAACATCTGTGTGTGTCAGGCCTTGTCACCACAGTGGCCTGCAGGGTTAGGGTGCCTCTGAAAGTCAGGGGTTAAATCTGCTGCAACCCACTCACACCTTCCCATGCCCCTTACCTGCTGGTAATTTGAAGGTTTTAGTCACTGTTAGTAAAAATCAGTGGCAGGGGGAAAGGGTGTGAGTAACAGTCCTGTTAACCCCCTGGGTTAAAGAACTGTGAGCAGTTTTATCCTTGGGGAAAAGGGGAAGAGGTGGTCTTATACGCAGATTATTCTGTATCCTACAGGAAAATAGCAATTTTAAATTATTTATCATAGTATATTCTTAGGTAACAAGAAAAAGCAACAACTTGACTACCTTTTCTACTCTGAGAATGTTTATATGCAAATTACCATGTGGCAAAACTGATAAATGGTTGCATCCTGTAGGGCCATAATGAATACTTAATACATTTTGTTTTAACTGTAAACAGTAAAATGAGATGATAATACATGCTGAAAAACAGTTACATTTTCAAAACATGAGCAAGATTATTTAACTCAAATATTGACCATATTGAAAGCCAAGTTTAACCAGAAGTAGGCATTTTTCCACAATGCTCTCCTATTTGACACCTTTTGCACTGACACTTAATGAAATGACTGAGAAGAGTACCCTGACCCCAGCTCAGCTTGTATGAATCAGAGAATATGATCACCGAATCACAGGAAATTAGTGGGGTGTGTAGATGAAACTAGGGCCCTAAATTGAAGCAGCGGGTTTTTAAAAACACTGCTTCAATTTAGGGCCCTTTAAACTCCCGTGTAGTGCACACATCTGAACTTACCTGCCTCTCCAGTGGGACCCTCCCTGCCTCTCCAGTGGCGGGGAGGGGAGGGTGAGCTGCTGGCAGGCAGAGCGGTCCCTGGGCTGCTGGGGGGGAGCTGGTGCTTCCCTCCACGGCAACAGCGGCCCCCACCCAGGTGGCACCTGCCCACAGGCACCCGGCACAGGCAGTCCCAGGGGGCAGTGCAGCTGTGGAGGAAAGCATCAGGCCCCCCTGCAGCTCAGGCAGGAAGGCAGGCTCCAGAAGAAAAAAAAGAACTTGAGCAGAGCCTGTCTTTCCCGGCTGGTGCCAGGCTGCCTGCACCCCAAGTCATTTAAGTTTTAGTTTGCTGCACCCCAGGTCATTTAAGGCGCATTACGCCGCCAAATTTCCTACAGTGGCTGGAATTATCGCGCAACATGCTGCCGACGCATGCAAACACCACTATTAAAGCAGTGCAAAAGCACTTTCATAGATTTCATAGACATTAGGACTGAAAGGGACCTCAGAAGATCGAGTCCAGTCCCCTGCCCAAAGGGCAGGAAGTCAGCAGGGCTTATAGGATCCCAGCAAGATAGACATCCAAATGTCTCTAGAAGGCGTTCAAAGTAGGTGCTTGAACCACCTCCAGCGGCCCTCTATTCCAGACCTTGGGGGCTCGGACACTAAAGAAGTTCTTCCTTATGTCTAGCCTGAAACAGTCATGAAGGAGTTTGTGACCATTTGACCATCCCCTGGAGTGCTCTGGTGAACACATGTTCCCCCAGATCCTGGTAAGCACCCCTTATAAACTTATAGGTGGCCACCAGATCACCCCTGAGCCTGCGGTTTTCCAGGCTGAAGAGTCCCATGGCTCTCAGTCTCTCATCGTAAGGTCTGTTTTCCTGACCTCTGATCATGCATCTGACTCTCTTCTGGATTCTTTAAAGATTCTCCACATCCTTTTTGAAGTGTGGAGCGCAAAACTGGACACAGTACTCCAGTTGCGGCCTCACTAGGGCCAAGTATAACAGAAGAACGACATTCTGGGATTTGATTGAGAAGCATCTATGGATGCAAGCCAGTGTTTTGCTTACTTTACTAGCCAAAGCATCACATTGAAGGCTCATATTCATCTTGTGGTCAATCATGACCCCCATTTAACCCACTTTAAAGTGTTATGCACACATGACTCTCATTTCGTCTACACACAGCCTATGGCTGTAAAGGACCTCACAAGGTCATGTAGTCCAGATCCCTGTTCAACTGATCTATAGGACTGCCATGCCAGACAAGTGTTTGTCTGACCTGCTCTTGAAAATATCCAGGGATGGAAATTCCAGAACTTTTCTAGGTAGTCTGTTCCAATACTTGGCCAGCCTCGCAGTCAGAAAGTTCCTCCTAATCCCTAACCTAAATTTCCTTTGCTATGACTTTAGTCCATTGCTCCTAGATCTGTCTTTACAACTACAGATAAAAGCCCATCTCCATCACCTCTATAATTTTCCTTCAAGTATTTGAAGACTTATCAAACCCCCTTCAGTCTTCTCTTCTCCAGACTAACTAACCCTAATTATTTTGGCCTTTCCTCATGCTTTTCAGGTTTCTAATTATTTTGGTCACTCTCTGCTGAACTTTTTCTAACCTATCTACAACTTTCTTGAAGTGTGGAGTCCCAAACTGAACACAGTAGTACTACCAAGCCATCTAAGTAGTTCCTTCCTGGTACATTTTACTTCAGAAGAATGTATTCCCATTGACAGATCAGAATTCTAAAAAAGGTGCACAATAGCAGTAACCAGCACTGCAGAGGAGGCTGCACTCCCTTGCTCATTGGCTCTCCACCCCACCTAGGGCAGGTAGAACATGCCATGGAAGCAGTAACCAGGGAACTTTAAGTTCTTGAAACAAAAATCCCCTCCCCAACTCTTGGCACCTACCCTGATCACCTCCATGCTTAGCAGTATGTCCCCGGTTAACACAACAGCAGAAGGGAGCCCCAGAGCCCTCTACTTACACCTCTAGACCCTCCTACTGCTGCTACTGTCCAAGCTGCTCCTGCTCCACTCCAGCAGGGGCTGCAGGGAGGTTGTACAAGGATCCAGGTTTGACTGGGATCAGAGGCAGCGGTAGTACATGGATTTTCCCTCCCCATGCCTGCTCCCAGGATGGTGGGGAACACCCAGCTGATTGGGCAGAGGAAGAACCCGTCCACTGCTGCTGCTGTCCCCAGTTATGCCCAGCTCCCTGTGCAGGATTGGTGGAGCTGGGTAGGAGGGGTTCTGGAGCTTCCCATCACTCCAGATCAGCCTGAGATAGTGGTGGGCAGGGAAGTGGACAGAAAGGAGAAGAGGCATGCTGCTGAACATGGAAGGGAAGGGAGGGGTGGGTGTAATTAGGGGTTACAATAGTGTAAGTAGGGGTGGGCAAGAGGGCCATGTTTCAAAAAGGGGAAGGGGAAGGGGAAGGGGAGAGGAGGGATGACCATGCCACTACACCCCCTTGTCCATCCACACCTGGGATAAGAACTGTAAACTAATACATAGCTAAAAAAGAATGTGGCAATATATCATCTTACTTGGCCACCTGCAAGTCTATACTTAGCAGGCTTAAAATGAACTGTACACAGATTATACACACGTAGAAATGCCCCTGTACTACCATAGACGTAGGTCACAGATTTCAAACCAAGACCTCAAACTGTATGAAACTGATCAGGTTCCGACACAGATCACATAAGGGACAGCCTTATACTGATCACTATTGGAAACAATATTCCTTAATTTTTAATATTTTAACAAGCAAAATGCATGTTAAAAAGCTTTCCTAGGGAATGAGACACTAAAAGTAAAGTACTTTAAAAGAGTGAAGAAAATGGAAGAGGGCAGCATAGGTGAGAAGACATTGGTAAGAAGCTGTTTATTTATAGGGATAAATGTTATTTAAGAAGACTGGAATTCCCCAAACAGAGCCATGGAATTATAAATCCATTATAACTAAAAGCAGGTGAAAAATCTGTATGCAGTGAAAAGCGAGAGGTATATTCAATATGCTACATACCTGCTACATATGCATTCCATATGTTACATTCCATCAGCTCCAGTTTGTTTGTAATGGATTTATAGCAGTTTTCAATTTTTTTTTAAGGAGTGTACCCCTTCTGGGTGACAGAGGCCAGACGTGGAGCAGTGGGGGGGCTTGCACATGGCAGTGGTGACATGGGGTGGTGGGTGGCAATGCTCCATCCCTGCCTACCTGCATTTACCCCCTAGCCCCTTTCCAAGTACCCCTGGGGGTATGCATACCCCCAGTTGACAACGCCTGGATTTATAAGGATCAACCCAATGAAGTGTAGAAGACCTCCTGAACACTGCTGATCCCCTTCAACATCCAATGAGCATTGTGGATGTCCAGCAACTTGCACTATTTGTTTCTATCTCCAATGTTCCATTTTGGCACCTAAAAACTATCCAATAGCTTGCAGGCTTCAATCCTGCCAAGCATACTGTAGAAAATGCACTTGCCTCCATGGGGTCTGCACTAGCGTGGGGCCCCAACCAGTCAATTGCTAGCTTGGCACCTTAGTACATAATCCTTGTTTGTTCTTCCTTCTAAATCTAGTTCCGTTTTCCCTCCAACAGTGGTGAGGGGAGAGAGAGAGAGAGAGAAAGAGAGAGAGAGAGAGTGTGTGTGTGTGTGTGTGTGAGAGAAAGAGAGAGAGAGAGAGATTTTGTTTTTAAGTTTTTTATCTCTAAGAACCAGCTTTCTTTCATATCTGAATTTTTTCCCTTTTTTCTTTAATGACTTTTTTTTTCCTTGCATTCTTTTTGGCCTCTCTTTTTGGATGATTATGCACATGATTAACTTTATTACAGCAACCACTTTCTTACAGTGATTTCCACTAAAATCAATAAGAATGTCCATCTGCAATAAAGCAAAGTGTGAACTGGAATCTCTATTACTATTACTGTATATTTGATTTGTTCTTCACTCATGTTTTCTCCTCAATTTCCCCTGGTTTAAGAGATTTACTATTATTTTTCTACAAAATATTTCTAAAAGTTTCATTGAACTTAGTTTCTAAAACCATATCTCTGAACCAAGAAACAAAATATTTTGCAAATTAAATGAAAGTACTTAATATATTTCCTAAAGAACTAAATATATTGTACATTGACTGGAAATGTTAAATGCACAAACTTCTTGTATACTATTTCTGTTTGTATACTTGTTTTGTAACATATGTAGCCACCATTTCATGAGATGCTACATTATGTACTAGTACCTACATCAGTCACAGAATTACCCTCATGTAGAAGACCAACATGCAAGAGGTTGCGTCAGTGGCTTTTTACACTACAGATAACTTGCCCTTAAAAGCTCTCTTCAGTTTTGCCTCTTCATTTAGAGGATGTAATTTACATTCCATGAACTACTTTAGACGTACTCTAGGGAATCCCTAAAAAATAATACATATTTAGATCAGAAAGGTACTAAAAAGACTTTAGTGACCCCTGCACATTATACATATTGCAAAGCTTTACATTTTGCAACTTTTAGCCCAAATGGTAAGCCCATCCCCCCTGCCCTTTTTTTTTTTTGCAAAACAAAAAAGCCACTTACATGACATTTTAGAGTTCTGCTACCAGTTGTAGGAGTTTATGTGTTTTTTTATGCTCCCTAACTACAGTCCTCTGCAGGCAGGGGGCTTCAGAATGCTTCCTGACTGAGGGGAAGAGGAGCTGCATTGATCCAACTGCAGCCCCAAAACCTCTGGGGCTGCCACCTGCTCCCCCAACCTCTCATGGGAACCAAAAAGACCATAGCACCTATAATCATATGGGGAGGCTGCTCCAATGCACTGTAATTACAGCACATCTGAGTAGACTTAATTAATTGAGTCTGCTGTAGAGTGGTAATTAACATGCTCTGGCAGACTCTAGCATCACATGTATCAGCATCCCCATGCTGAAAAATGGCAGCGGGAGTGCTTTAACTAAAGCTCATTGAACAATTTTTAGTTAAAGTGCCCCTGCCACCATTTTTCAGTGCAGGGATGCTGATACACATGATACTCCAGAAGCTTTAACTAGAATGGTTCTCAGAGCTGCACTAATTAAAAGCACCCCTCCCCGCCACCATACACAATCCTGGACCACGTCTATAAAGGCCTTCTGTGTCCATCCACCCTCCTCTTCAGCTCTTCTCCCCACTCCCACCTTGGAGCTGGACAGGAGAATGGAGCATGATGGTATACTGTCATTGCTGGACACAGAGCTTGTCCGGACCTACATGTGAAATTAAATAACTAAATTATAATATCAGTGCCTTTTTGCACAAGAATATAAACTTGTGACTGGGACCACCTAAAGCATAACAATACAGTTAATTTCATCTCTGGCTCTAGTATCAAGTACAACCCATGACCAATTACTCTAATTTAGTTATGAACAAGCTCCCCTTTCAGAGTGATTACCTCTCCCTTGCTATCACATTCCCCACCAATCTAGGTGTTTCTGCCAGTTGGAAAATATTTGGGGTTCTGCCCTGCTATCACAATAACCTATACAGTGTCTTACAATTTAGGCTCTAAGGTGCTCAATTCAAGTAACCAAGTCCTACTGAAATTAAATCAAGTAGCGTACCTCCGGTTTAGGGTGTTGGGCTGAAGTAATCAAACCATACTATAGTTAAGCAAAAGATAAACCTCCGGAGTGATCAAGGGTTTTTGTGCATGTCAGTTTCACCCACAACAACCAGAGATGGATCCAAAAGGCTAACACTGACATCACAACCAAAGAACAATAACCCTCCACCCTACCAGCTTTGTCTGGACCCTGATCTTCAACCCATTGAGAGAAATATGCTTTAAAGAAGGTGTATAAGAGAAGAAGGAAGCTGCCAGCAAGAAGCGCTCATCCCAGAAGGGAAACACCATGCTAACCCACCATAACCTGTGCCCAGTTGACCACCCTCGGCAACAGATCTACGCCTGGTGAGAAGCTGCAAAGACCAGAACCGCTTTCTTGCCCATGTTGGTGAGAAAACCACTATTATGACTTATAGTACTGTACTTGATTATACCTTGTTTTGTTTGTAGATTGCAATAAGCCTACCTGTCATTTTCCTGTAAAAACTCGTTATTTAATTAGTAAAGCCTTCCTGTTAACTATCGATGGAATTGTCATGTCAGTCTTTCTAAGCACTAAGCATCCCATTTTCTGTGCAATAAATTGTGCAACAGTCATGCTACAATGTACTGCAGAGACCATTTGTGAGAGGGGAGGCAAAAGCTCCCCCAGCATGGCCCAGAGCCTTGTCCGACACGCCCTGGCACTTACTTTAGGAGCCAAGACAAGCGGCAGCTGGAAGGAGGTGTTGATGCAAGCTCGGCAGTTCTGCAGCTGCCTGAGCATATCAGTGAACACTGGGAACATGGTTTCCAAGCAGCACAGGCTGCTCAAAAGGCAGCTGGGGATTCAGCTGAGGTGGCACCAGGAAGCAAGGAGCAGAATGCCAGCTGGGAGATGCCAGCTGCGGAGCTGGTAGGCTCCAACTCCATCTGCCCCAAGGAGCCAGGCACCTGCTGGAAAACCCTGACCGGTGAGGCAGAGGGCAGCCTCGGGGTCTGACAGGGGCAAGGGAGCCCTACTGAGGGGCAGCAGTCACAAGAGACACTGTTGGGGAGCAGCAGGACTCTGGGCACTATGGCTGGGGATCACTCCTCAAGCCCGCAGGCGTCCCCAGACAGCCCTGTAGTGGGCAGAGCACGGGGGATTCCGAGCCCCCAGAAGGGGGAAGTAGATGATGCCAGTTGGAAGGACTAGGACAACTGGACCATAGGTTTAATTTCCCATGAGAGGGGAAGCCAACCCAGAAGCAAGGGGAGGACCCCTGAAGATTGACCGCCAGGAAGACCCGTCCCTTTCAAGGTGGGCAGTGTGGGAAGACCTGCAGGGAGCAGCATTTACCCAGGCTGAGGACATGGTAAGGGTGGGGTAAAGGGGAAGTTTGGAGCCCCATGAAGACACCCCAGGACCGAGACCCCTTCAGGTCACCGACAGGGAACTGCCTCCCCAAAAACAACATCAAGGACATGGCAGGTGAGAAGGGACAGCGCCCGGACCATCTAGGTGGCACCAAAATTGGATCTCACCCTGATGTCGCTGGGGGGCAAGGCACGAACAAAGAGGGGGCCAAAACCTTACAACACCTACCAGCAACACCATTATATAGGGTGCTACCCAATGTAGTACTACAAAGAAGTTGCTGTTTGATCCAACAACATTTCTCCAGTGCTTCATGGAGTATACATGTCTGTCCACTTGACTTCTGCAGTGCAACAAATGTAACATCTGTCCATGGACACAGATAGTCTCCCTGGTCCTGGCTGCATACTGGTATCTTAAATACTAAATTCAGGAAGAGAACTCTCATAAGGTGAGCTATATTAAGTATAACTATATCTAAAAACAATGCTTTTTTTCTAAATTTTCCCATGACAAATCAGCAAATGTGAATTAAAATGAAAAACAAAAAAGACTACCAACATACTTTTCAAACAAGTGCCTGCCAACTTCTGCATCTACTGCACTCAGTGGATCATCCAGGAGGTAGATATCTGCATCTTGATACACTGCTCTACAATATTTAAAAGAAGCGTTAGTCAGGTTCATGCCAAACAATTTTTAATTAATTAATTAATTAATTAATTAATTAGCTCATATTTCCCAACAGTGGCTATTTATCATAATATCTATTGGCCTGAGGTACCAACAGAATACAAAAATATTTACCTGGCAAGATTTACACGGGACTTCTGGCCCCCACTTAGTGTAGCTCCACGATCCCCTATAATAGTTAGGTCCCCATCTTCTAATAATTCCATATCCTGTGACAAAGAGCAGGCATTGGTAAAAACAATTTATGAAAAGATATCTACATCTGTATACTAAATTACTTTATCAAGATACTTCGTTATAGATGAAGTGTTTAATAAAAAGAGTTGCATTCTGTTTACAAATTCTAATCCTATCTCAATATATTTATGTAAGAAAATAATGTAAACAATGTATCAAGACTGAACCTCCAAGCAAGAGAAAGAAGAAATGGGGGAGCAATAGAAAAAAAAATAAAACATTTTGTAAGCAGTATATTTCTCCCCCAGGTCTGCTGCTGGAAGGAAAGCATGGTTACTTCTGGACATGTATAAACTTTGCATGGATAAAGAGTATGAAGAAATCCCCCTCTCTCTGCCCCTCACTTGGATCATTCCAGGTGGATCTCTCTCTCTCTCTCTCGCTTTCTTTTTGGTTCAGGATGGTCAATCAGGTCAGTGGTTCCCAACCTTTCTTATACCGCAACCTGGGGCATACAGAGCTGGCTGCCTCCCTCCCGGGGTTGCCCCACCATGCTGCTTTAACCCAGGAAACTCAGCTTTAACCCTGGAAGCCTGGAGGACAGACAAGGCACCAAGCAGGGGGCTCATGCCACAACCCAACAACCAACCCGCCATGGCCCGGTACCAGGCTGTGGTCCAGTGGTTAGGAACCTCTGAATCAGGTGACCTGGATGGATAAAATCCTGAGGGGAATGCTCTCTTCCTAGCAGCGGGCATTTTGAAAGCAACAAGCAACATGCCTCCAGGCTGCTGCCTAGATGATTATCTATAAGCAAAGACCTGGAAACTAGCCAGAAGTTAGGATTTATGTCTAGGCCAGTCAAGTTTTAAAAGGATTATTATGTCCAAGACTATACAAGACTCTGAATGATTGTTTGCTCAAAGTGTATCCTGACTTCCTTGTTTTATCTCCCCTCCTCTCCCCAGTCAATAAAGGTATCAGGTTACCTGATACCTGGATGTGCCTTGCTGTGTTACTAGGGGGTGGTGGGGAGAGAGAGGCAGGCCTTTTTGCTCCCACATGGACCAGTAGAGATTGTCTATGTTCCCTGTCTGAGGTTATCTTGGGATGCTTTGGGCTGAAAGAGGCATCCAGAAATATTACCTGTGGGCAAAGCAACCCCAAGGTTCATAGGGTCTGTGTGCCCCTGGCTGCACAGTGCCCAGGTGGTGGCAGCGTTACCTCAGGCTTGCGGGTGTTCTCTAGGACGCGGGACTGCCAGCTGTAGGCTCCCTGTGGGAGACTCACAAAGTGAGGTTTTTGGGTCTAGCAAAGTGAGGCAGGTGGCTCTGCATAGTAGCACCCCCTACTGTGCCACCATAAAGAGCACCATACCATTAATTGCTATGATACCTATTCAGGTTACCACAAGATATTAGCCCTGTACAAAGCGGTAAATAGTCAATTCAGATTCAGGTGATTCGGAAGGACAGTGATTCGAGTCACTGTCCTGATTCGATTCAGCCAAATCGGATTCAGGGATTTGGCCGCTGAATCGGCTAATTTGGTGATTCAGCCATAGACTATAATGAAGAATTACTAAAATACCTATAACTAGGTCATTTTTTTTGCACATTTCAATGAAAACATGAGGTATGGTAGCCCCTTCTGAGGGCATGAAGCCTGCCAAGTTTCAACGAGATAGGTGCAGGGGTTTCTGTGAAAATGTACCTCAAACTGCTATACTAAATTATAGGGTGAAGTGCACACTCTGGAGTAGGGAACAATTGCAGGCAGACCTGAACAGGTTAGAAAAGTCAGCAGTACACAATAGGATGCAACACAACAAGGACAAGTGCAGAGTGCTGCACCTAGGGTGCAACAATATCCAGCACACCTACTGGCTGGGAAGTGACCCTCTCAGCAGCACAGAAGTGGAAAGGGATCTCGGCGTCATAATGGACTTCAAAATGAACACAAGTCATCAGTGTGACAAAATCATCAGCAAAGCTAACCGCAGTTTATCATGCATCAGCAGATGCATGACAAACAGAACCAAGGTGGTGATACTTCCCCTCTATGAGGCATTGGTCAAACTGTTGTTGAAGTACTGTGTCCAGTTTTGGGCACTGTACTTCAAGAAGGATGTTGATAGACTCGAGAGGGTCCAGAGGAGGGCCACTTGTATGGTTAGGGGCTTACAGGACAAGCCCTATGAGGAGAGACTGAGGGTCCTGGACCCCTTCAGTCTCCACAAGAGAAGGCTGAGAGGTGATCTTGTGGCCACATACAAATTCATTAGGGGGACACAGCAAGGGATTGGAGATGCTCTGTTCACCAGGGCACCTCTTGGGGTAATAAGGAACAATGGTCACAAACTGACAGAGAGCAGATTTAGGCTGGACATCAAGAAAAACTTCTTCACAGTAAGGGTGGCCAAAATTTGGAATGGGCTTCCAAGGGAGCTGGTGCTCTCCCCTACCTTGGGGGTCTTTAAGAGAAGGCTGCATAGGCATCTGGCTGGGGTCATTTGACCCCAACACTCTTTTTTTTTTTCCTGCCTAGGTAAGGGGTCGGACGCGATCTGTTTCTATGAATCTATGAAAAAAAAAACCTGTTAAAAGCAAAACTCGCGTCACTTATTTGTGTTAACTGGGTTTCTGGTTGTAGCCATGTTAGTCTAAGGAACAGGCACGCCAGGTTCTTTGAGTAGATATGATATCTTTTATTAGACCAACTGAATAGTTGGAGAAATATAGCTTAGCAAGCTTTCACATTTAAAAAACCGTTTGTAAGGCTGAGGAAGCATCTGCAGTTGGTGTGTGTGCTGTTCCTGGATGGAATGAATAGTAAAGTCAGAGGCTGGTCTGCATGCAAGAAAGCCAGTCAGTGAAAATGTAAATTGAGGCAACAGGGGGTGAGGGACAGGCTGGTGGGGGGGGGGGAAGGGGGATATAGCAGGTAAAAGTGGAGAGGTACCTGGGGAGTCAGATGTCAGGCAGGTTATAGTGTGTCATAAATCCAATGTCTATATTGAGTGCATGAGTTTTTGTATCTCAGACGTCGATGAAGTGAAGTTCATAGCCTCGTCTGTGAAAAGTGTTTTGTAAATTCAAACAAGCACCAAACCTCACTAGCCTTATCACCAGAAGCAAATTTCCTACAGCCCAAAACACACCGAATGCATCCAGACCATGCCATGACAAAAAATGCAAAACCTGCCAATATCTCTAGTTCCGCCACAACAGAATCATTACCATTCCTGGATCTTACAGTTGCACCTCCAGAAGCATTATATATCTCATCCAGTGTACCAAATACCCTGATGGAAAATATGCGAGAGACAAAACAACAACTGTGCGCTAGAATGAATGCGCACCAGACATCTATTAAAGAGAAGAACACCCAATTACTAGTGGGGGCACATTTCTCACAAGAAAACCACCCTCTCTCCAATCTCAGTCCTGACCCTCAAAGGGAATTTACAAAACACTTTTCACATACTAGTCTATGATCTTCACTTCATCAGCCTCCTCAATTCAAAAACATGGACTCAGTACAGACATTGGATTTATGACACACCATAACCTGCCTGACATCTGACTCCCCAGGTACCTCTCCACTTTTACCTGATACATCCCCCTTCTCCTCTCCCTCCCAGCCTGTCTCACCCCCTGATGCTTCTATTTACATTTTCACTGACTGCCTTTCTTGCATGCAGACCTGCCTCTGACTTCTTTACTATTCATTTCACCCAGGAAGAGCACACACACCAATTGCAGATGCTTCCTCAGCCTGATGAAGGGTTTTTAAACCCGAAAACTTGCCAAGATATATTTCTCCAACTATTCAGTTGGTCTACTAAAAGATATCAGACTGCCGCAAAGAACCTTGTCTGTCTTGTGTGTGTTAAGGCAGAGCAGGATGAATGCAGCAGAGATGGTAGCCTGTAACAGGGGGCCTTCCCAGTGCTGGTTAGATCTTAGCCCACCCATCTGTCTCTGGGCTGACCACCCATCCTTCTTTCATCTGCCATGCCTTGATGGAAAACTGATTCAGATGTTACCCAGGCAAGAATGCTACCCATTTAGACCCCTGATGTGGCCAATGCCTCACAGATGGCATCCTTCATCCCCTCCAGGTTGTAGTCCCCTCTCTGGGATCTCTGGCTCCACCTTAGCCCCTGGCCCCACTTTCAGGCCAGTTGGAATCCCGAGTCTCTTGCTCTGGGCATTCCTTGTGGTGGGCTCCTGGCTCTTTGATCCCACCTTTGGGTCCTGGCCCCAGCATGGATCAGTGAAGGGTACCTCACATCAGATCTGAGTCGCCTGACTGTTCTCACCCACAAAACTCCACCACAACCGGTAGGCCTCAGGCCTGTCAAAGATCTAACAGGTCTGAGCTTTCTGCAGCCAGGACTGTGCATGTGTGCGTGTGGTGGCTGGAGGTTATCAGGCATCCCCTACCTGCTTTTCACCATGGAGGTTCATGGTCCTGGCATTTCCTGGGGATGCCATGCCACTGGCAGTCTCACCAGGCCTCCCTACCCTGGCAGGGTACAGTTTTAGGTTATGCCCAGGACCTGGGGCCTCTTCCTTCCCCACAGCCCCAACCTATACCTCCAAGTTCATCCTGGCATGGGAGCTTGGCAGGGAGATGTTCTTCCCCTGATGGCTGGAGAAAACTAAATTGCCGCATCCAGCTCTGAGAGCGGGGCATTAAATGCTTGTGAAAGCAACTAAAGAAAGGAAATAGGCACAGAGTGAGGAGGGTGGCACTCACTCTATCTGCATGTAGAGCTTGGGAAACCCCAGCAGCGGGAAGTTCACCTTCAAGAACATCAGCTGCTCCACCAAACCAGGTTCCAAGGAGGTGTGGTGGGGTGTCACAACATCCTCAGCAATGCTCAACACCCTCTTGCTAGGAACACTGGCCGGTGGACAAGACAGGTGTTCCTGGGCAACTGTGGCCAGATCCTGCCACATCCGGCTACGAGTTATGCAATAGGCCAAGGGGTCTCCATGTGGCTCCATGTCCTTGGTAAGATAAGTAGCCACCAAGGCCTCCTTACTACCTGCCAGATGATGGGATCTGGTGCCTCTGGACCCCAACATTGAAGCCATGCCCTTGGCCCACATTGGCAGCGGCTGTGGTGGAGGAGATCAGCTGGTGCTTGGAGTGCTGGCACAAGACAGTGGATCCCCCTCTTCTACCTCCACTCCTCTCCCCTGCCTCTGCCCTTCTGCCTCCCTGACTCTGTTCACCAGCACCTCCATCCAGTGATTGAGGATTTTGCTGCTACAGATGCTCCCCTTCACCCTCAAGTCACATGTCAGCCGGAATGTGGACTGTACTGGACCACAATGGCTCCAGCCATTTTTTGATGCTCTTCTTCAGCCGCTTTACCAGTGCCTGCACCTTTGGTGAAAATGGCTTGCCCCAGCCAGGAACATTGATCCCCTGGAACTTCTCCATTTGATTCTCAAGCTCCTTCACCATGGGGATCACCTGGCTATGGAAGGCATCACCAGTGCTGAGGGTCTCGGTGGCCTCAAGGATTGGTTTGATGACCAACCACCAAGATCTGGGAGATGGCATCCCACACCACTTCATTAAGGGGATCACCAATCCTAATCTCCCCGACCAAGGCCACCTTATGGATGCCCTTCTGTTGCTCGACCAGCCTTTCAAGCATCAGGTATGTGGAGTTCCACCAAGTCTCCACATCCTGCATGATTTTGTGCTGCAGAATGCTTAGCTCTGCCTGTTTCTCCCACAGCATCTTGCCTCCCTTAATGCTCCAGTGGAAGTATCCCACCACCTTCCTGCATTTCGAAATGAGCTGGCTCATCATGGCACCGTCACTACCACCACCGGGAGCCCTGTCCCCTTCCAAGGTGTCCCTATGAGGTGGAACTTGTGTGCCACACAGCGGATGCCAAAAAAGTTGGCATCACGCCCCACCTTCACCATACTTTCCCTGCTGTCGGTGACCATGAACCTGCAGGTGAGCTCACCCTGCCCAATGAGCCAACCCTTTACCATGCGGTTCATGGCCACCACAATCTCCCTTGCCGTGTGGAACTCATTCATCACCTCCACTTCAAGGGGAGCCCACCAATGCCCTGACTGATCGCACCAGTGCCCTGTGAGGGAGAGGTAGGCATGATCTCCTCCCCAGCTGCTCCAGATGGCCAAGGTGAAGTGCAAGGCTACCTGCGGCCCTGCCTTCCACAGCTCCTCCCTCACATACTCCCTGCAGGCCTCATACAGGGAGGGCACCACCGTCCTGCTAAAGATGGTGCATGCAGGCACTTGGTAGGATGAGGCCACAAGCACCATGAGCCACCTGAACCCTGGACGCTCAACAAAGAAGAAGGGCTGGCCATCCAGAGCAAGCATCTCCCCAATGCTCTGGATGACCTCGCTCACCTTGGGAACGCAGCACCCTTTGTCTCTGCCTTTCCCCCACTGGTCCAGGGTGGCCTGCCTCTGCGTTGTGGGGATGGGGGCTTTAGAGCTAGAGGGGGACTTCTTTTTGGGCATGCTCCCACTAGTGCCAGGCTAAGGAGGAACAAGGGCAAAGGGGTCCTCCCTCCTGAGATGCAGCAGCATTGCCATGGTGTCAAAGTGTTTCACCTTCTTGCCCCAGCTGATCTGCTTTCAGCAATGCTGGCAGGTAGCATACAAGGGATCATCTGCCACTTCAAAATGATTCCACATTAGACTACCCACTCACTTCTGGGTGGGGATCCCACCTTATTCCCCTCCTCAGCAGGCAGAGGCACAACAATAGGAGGAGCTGAGCCACCTGCCCCCACAACCTCCTCCAAGATGCCTTCTGGAGAAGGAGACCTGCTGCTAGGGGAACTTTGAGGGGTGTGGAGCACAAACTAAGACTCCCCCTCCTTCCCCAGAATTTCCTTGGCTATGGCACACAGCTCCCCTGCTTCCAGATCCAGCTCCTCCTCTGGCACTGGAAGGCTCACACTGGTAACTAAAATAGGACTGGAGACTGTCATGCTGCTGCTGGTTGTGGTTACTGGTGGTGCTGCAGGTGCAGACACAGCTCCCACCTCCTTGCTCCCACTAGCAGTATTAGACTCCTCGCTGACAGGAAAGAGAATGTATCTATGTTGGGGGGGAGGGGGGAACTTGCAGCTCTCCCTTGGCTGCCAGAAGACTTGGCACCTGCCTTTCCAGCATGCTCCATGATGTTTGGTGTGCTGCAAAATGTGTGTGTGTGGATATGTGTAATAAATGTAATACATATTGTGCTTTCCTGCACAGTGATGACACATGGTCAGGGCAAACAGAGATTTCTTTTTGTGGGGGGAAAAAAAAAGACAGACTAACAAGAACATAAGAGGATTCTGGGGGAAGAATAAGCTGAAAGGAATGGATAGCAATAGGGATGACAGGCAAGGGTAAATAGGAAAGGACTGGAGAGAACTTGGTGGCAAGAGACTACCTACTACCAAGCCAGAGCCCTTCAGACACTGCTACTGCAACAGTGAGATAGACAGCTCACAAAAGGCACACAGATGAGTTCACACAGCCTTACATGTTGTTTCTACGTCCCTCCCCCATAGCATTGTGATTGGAAGTTAACTCAGGGACAGATTACAGTCACTGGCCAGCTACAGATGTCAATATCAGAGCAGTTCCTCCCCCGCCAACCTTTTCAGTTTCTGTTTCCTGCATGTCTGCCTCCGAATCTTCAAACCTTTTCTGAATCGATTCAAAGGCTTTGATTCAGTTTGGACCTTTTAATGGGTCTCTCAGTTCAGTTCGGATTTGGAGTTTCGGCCACTGAATTGGGCTTAATCTCCTCTGAAACAAATTGGCTACTGAACCTTTGCACAGCCCTATAAGACATACTCATAGTTATCAAATCTAAAACAATGAGTCCACCTGGCAGATTACTGCTTCTAATAGCTTGATTTTTTAAAACATGAATTGTCACAATAACTAGAATAATTATTCCACTATTTCAACTATTTCCAGTATTTGTGCAAAGCAGACTACTTTCTGTCAATGTCCTTAGCAATTACTGTAATGTTATTCTACAAATTTTCAAGACCTACTGTTATACAATGTACTAAGTAATATGGCTTTAATTTATTATTTTAATTATTGTAGGGTCTAGAGTACCCACTAATGGAAAAGAACCTCATTGTTGCCCTATGCAGGGGGATCTCAACACTCTTCCCGTGGCACTATAGCAGGCAGGACAACTGTACACCTCCCAGCAAAGGACATTGGCCAAGCTGCCTCAGCACTTCACAGTTAAACCCACATAACTGCCAGCACAGCAGAAGAAGCAGAGCTCAGCCACTGCCAAGTTTAGGGGGCATACTGCCAGGCAGCAGATAGGTGGAGAGCCTTACACAAGCTTCACAAACTACCACAGACCAGAGCTACCTTTTGCTTTTTCACAGGCACCCTCTGAGAGAGGAACTTTTTGGAGGAGGTTCAGCCCTCATCCCACAGCATATCAAGGAGCCCTCTTCTGATGGCTAAAGACCAATTGTGGGTCTATGCCCCAGAGTTTTTCAAAGAGTTCATGGGGGTTCAGCTCCTCAGGAAGCAGAAAAGCTCCATCTCCCATCACTGGGGGACAAGCAAGGCAGCTCTCCCACTGAGACTTATGCAAGTCTTGCACTAACTCATCCTGCTAGAGGATTCCTACAGCTAGGCCATAGCTGCCATGCACCGGTGTCTGTGCTGAGGCACATGCTCCTGCCCCCAACATGCCAAAGCCCTGTGCCTCCCATGCCTGTCTTCCTCCTGAAATCCAAGGTAATCCATCTAGCCACTTCCATCTAGCCATCCAAGGTAGTCCTGGACACTCCTTTAGCCCCACAGAGCACCCAGCCACACTGACTCCAGGGGACTGGCTCACTCTTGGATCTGGGTGACAAAGCCCAAAAAGATCTGCTACAGTTGTGGCTCACACAAGGGAAATTACATAAGGCCACCCAGAGCTCATTAGATCAGCTACTCCACAGGTGAGTTCTGGGGGTTGGAGGTGGATACATACTTTAGGGGTGCAAGAGCATGTCATTTGATCTCCAGCCACCCCCACCCACTCCTTCCACAAAAGTTCCACCCTCTTCCCTATCCCAGTGACCAGGCATCCACTGCTACCCCAAGAGCTAGGGACAGACATTACACATAAACAGGTTTAAGTGATCAGAAACTGGTTTAAACCTGTTACAGAACAAGTGTTCAGTACACATAAACCAGTTTGAAAATGGCTGAAACTGGTCTGCGATAAACTTAGTTGAATGTAGTATAAAACTTAACTAATTTGAGTCAAACCAGTTTATACAATGTCTGTTCCAGACCTCCTGTTTAACTCAAACCAGAGTCCCCTAGCAACCCAGATGCTTTGCAGTCCTGGGCTGTGTTCTCTGCTCCGAAGCAGGGCTGGCTCCACCCCTCTGTTCCCTGGCTGGAGCTCTGGCAGAGACTGCAGGCACAGCATGGTCTGCCTGGCTTCCCCCTCCCCTCCACCTCCGTACCACTCACTGCTCATGCAGGGATTTCCCCGGCCCCCTCCCACAGCATAGATCATAGCCAGCAGGTGGTATACTAGCTAATGCTGAGAGGTGTCTGTGTAAGCAGACAGGACAAAGGCAGACAGAACAGTGTCCACTTAGGGCTTTTTGGAGCTAATCAACAGGTCAGCTAGTAATGTCCCTCCATTCCTTCCTTGGAAAAAGCTGTTTAAGAGCTTGAACTAATGAGAGAGGCTTTTGTTTTCTTGATGGGATGCTAAATGCTCTGTTATCAACTCCCTGTGTAACTCTGCTGTGTAACTAAATGCTGTGCAATTCCCTGATTGTTTCCTCGCTGGTCAGGAGCACCGAGGGGGGGGGAACCCCTCCCTAATCAGGGCACCCTGCTAGGGCCTGGCCATGCCCCCCATCAGCTCAGCACCATGAAAGGAAAGGGAGGGCTGCTGTAGCGCCCTCCCAGTTTCTAGCCTGAGCCACAGCAGGCACGTGCTTGCATTTCTTCAGTCCAGAGGGGATGTCTGTACAGTTACAAACTGGTTCAGTCTAGCCAGGTTAGACTAACCAGCAAAAATTGAATCAAGTCAGGCTCAGGCTTTTTGAATGTCTGTCCCTAACCAAGGGGTCCCCAGCCTGTTTAAGTGCACCCATTCCCAGGCCTTCGTTGGCTATCCCAGCCATACCTAAACTGTTCCTGTGTCCCCCTAAGGCCTTATCTACTCTCACCCCCAATCCATACAACTATCCTACTTGCTCTACAACTGTCTGCCTGCTCTGCCTAGGATTTCTCTCAGTTGCATCTCTCACACTACCTGGCTCTGCTCTGTCTGTGTGTCATACTCCCTACTCCCCCCAGAGCCCCTTATATACGTGCAAATTGGCTGCAAAGGGATGCAGCAAATGTACCTGCTGAAAGCAGCAAACCTCTGCTAGGCATTGTTTTTGCATAACAATGGTTTTCAGCCAGTGTACAGCCCAGGCAGACTGCACATAGGCAAAAGAGAATTTCTCCAGGGTGTAAGTGACCACTGTTGCCTCCACAAATCACAGGACGCTATACAAGGCAAGCTCAGTGGCCATGCAGGCAAGTTACTGGGTAAACTGTATCTACACAGTGCACTTAAACCCTCAAAGTATGACTGAACTATGGGAAAATAGCACTGACATGGGCAAGTATGCAAGAGGCAATTAAGTGGCACTTCATGCATCAACTTGGCAAAACAGGATTCTCCCCTAGTGCTTTCCAAATTTGTCTTAGTTCCCAAAAAAACGGATCTCCCTCTAGTGAATTTATTTCAAATTACAGACATTTGTTCTATACCCAACAAGTCAAAAAACAAGTGCTGCATAGTATTAAATATGACTCATTCATCTCATTATTAAAAACCCATTCAATATAATATACACTACAGTAAATGCCAATACTTATAGCAACAACATTAGGGTGAAAATAAGCAGGGCTCTTGCTAAAATTAAATCAGAATACAAAGAAAAACAACTTACTTTTTTGAGAGCACAAACTTTTAGAACTTTCTCATATTTTTCTTTTACATATTCTTTGTCAAATAGAATGTTACTCCGCACTGTGCCAGAAAAAACCCAGGGCTGTTGAGAAACATAGGCAATTCTTCCTCTAACATTTATTAAACCTTCATCTTTAGGCACTTCACCGAGTACAGCACTTAGTAGAGAAGACTGAAAGATATTTTTTAAAGAGTTAAAACCATTTCTTATGAAGGCAATAGACAAAATTCAGAAAGACTCCTCACACACTATATGTGTGTTCAGAAAATAAATTCTGCACTTTATGCAAAAAAGGCGTGATAAAAAATTTCAAAGGCATCCAAGCTTCTGTAAATGGGACTTAGGTTTCAAAGTCCACTAAGTATTGTTGAACTTTTGTCCTTTACCTGAATTACTGATTGCATTTAAGAATATAATTTTGACAATTTACTAAAAAGCATTTTATTGCACTAAAAGTGTCACTTAAATTAAAGCATACCAGGCTAAATTTAATAATGCAATGGATTTAAAATTTTTTAAATTTAACTTGTTTATTTAAATAAGTACAAATTCAATAATACATTTCAAATACATCCAGAAAGTAAAATATCTGGGAATGTACACTTCAAACTTTATTCCTCACTGTAAGTGGACTTTGCAAGCTGGTATGCACATATAACTTCTAACACCACAAAACATAAGAACGGTGTTTGTGTATTTTCAAGTTCATAAGTCTACAATGTATACAGTCAGTAAAACTGTAAAGCAACAATGCAAAATAGAGCAATGCATTAAGACTTACTTTCCCAGCTCCTACAGGGCCAATCACAGCCAATAATTCTCCTGGTCTGACAGTAAATGAAAGCTGTGCAAGTGTTGGGACTCCCACACTCTAAAAGTATGTTAAAGAGAAGAAAAAACACATTTTCATTATCTGGAAAATACATATCCTCTTTAATACAGCGGAATGATGCATATACATTCAGAAATAAATCTCAACTTAAATAGATACTTTAAAATTCCTTAAGTTTTATCTATTTCTAGTCTATATCTACTTTACCTTATATAGTTTATACATAAGGATCTCTGGACATGCTTTGAATCTCTGCACCCAAACCACTACTGTAATATTGTCTGTTTTACTAGAACTGGAAAGCATACCTTAACCTATAAGTTTTTCTAAATGATAAATTCTAAGGACCTAATGCAGCTACTATTGATGTCAGTGGCTTTTGAATCAAGGTATGCTTCTAATCTGTATCTTCCACAGCACATCAACTAATAATTTAACTACAACAATTCAAATAATAAGAAGTATAAATAAAAATAGATGGTGTTACAACAGTGAGAAAGGGCAAACTACATTCAGCCAGTGTAAGAGAAGAGGAATGAAATAAGAGGTCAGCACTTTCAGTACAGAAGGTGATTATGCCTCAAATCTAACATTACTGCCTCCCGCCCCAATCATTAGCCACTTCTGAAAATGTAAATCAAATAAAATCAGTTTAGTTTCTTTGCAAATATTTACAGGGACCGAATAATTCCGTTTTTGTTTTTTAAGAACGTAACAGGGAAGTCAATCTTGTCTCTCAAAGTTCACATAAGAATAGTACCTCTACATTATTTCCAGAGCAGGATAGTACCCGAAAAGTAAAATACATTCCTTGCTGATCTTGAACTCTATTGGTGTGCAGAATTTTTAAATTTTTTTTAGTTGTATTATCCTCCACTAGGTGGCAGCATCAGGACATTTTTGACAGTACGTTACAGGTTGATTTCTCAAGCAGACAAACATTATCAGCTGGTAATGATTTCACTGTAGTTACCCCAATTTGAGCCAGATCTCCAGCTAACATAAATGTTTATTTTAAAGAGAAAAATGTGGGCATTGACTTGTAGATGTGGGCTTCAGTCCGCATGCCCCAGCTGACCTGCTGCTGCACTTTGGCACTGCCTCAAATGGCCACAAGGTCCTCGGTTTTTCCTGCCAGCCAGTTGAGAGCCCCAGGATCAGGGAGGTTGCCATGTCTACAGGGCTGCCACTGCCAGGAACTGCAGGCATGTGCACCGTGAGGTTCCGAGAGCAAGGTCAAGGGTTTGCTCAAGTGCCAGAAATAGCACATGCCCATGCCGCAGGGACACAATGCCTAGTGGCCAGGAGCAGGCAGCAGAGCCCTATGGCTCAGACCAGGGCTGTGCAGCACTGCTGCTGCCCAGATAGGCCCACTAAGGTAACTCCCAGTGGCCAGGAGCAGGCAACAGCTGGCCTCAAGCCCCAGAGAGCAGGATAAATGCCAGGCAGGGGCTGCTGAAGAGCCGCCCCTTGCCCCATGGCTGGAGGGGATCTCAGCCATGGTGTTCTGTCCCTGGCTGGAGTTTGGCCCCCAGTGGATTGGCTGATCAGGAGCAAATCTGCTTAGAGTGGCTCTAATTAAAGAGCCACAGTGTCTTGTGTATCAGCGTAAGTCAGGTGGCAAGTGCCTTATGCGGGGAGGGGCCTAGAAATAGCTGTTACTGCAGCTGACAGCTGGGAGCTCCAGCCCGTACTGCCCTGTGCACTGCCCTGGCCCCAGCTGCCCTGCTACACCTCCATTGCGCTGAGGCCATGCTGGTTCCTACACTGGCTCCATCCCCACTGACATCCTGCCCTAGCTTGCTCTCCTCTACTTGCTCACCACTCCTGTCAACACAGGGTTATGGAGGGGGCTCTGGTAGTTGCTGTCTCTTGGCCTTTCATCCCAGTGTGAGTAATTATTTATACAGTCAGAATCAACATGGTCTATAGTAAAATTAAATAGCTGATTAAATAAAATTAAACAGTTGATTTAAATATGGTGTTTATGGTCATTTCTATAAAAAGTTGGGCATCAGGCCCTTGGTCAGGAACATAACCCCCTATTATAATATTGTTTCTATGGGAAAATCAGATTCAATTTACAAAGCCTTTTCCAGGAATGTAACCCGCTGTAAATGCAAGGACTGCCTGTACATGAGAACTAATACAAAAGCTTCCACACAGAATTATTTACACAAAGAATACTTGTAGCACCAAGTACAATATAGTTTTATATACACACACACTTAAATGGAGTTTTGTGAAGAGAAAATTACCTTATCCCAATAACAAGTCAAGTCTTGAACATGAAGCAAAATCCTCTCATTGTTACTCTGCAGCTGTGACCTTAAAGTTGAAATCTCATCAAGGACCAGAAAGTTCTGTAGTAAAAGAAAACACAAGGAAAGGAAGGGAAAAATGGATGGTTTCTGAACATAGGGTATACAAATCCATGTTATCTGTGTGAAAAATACTCCAACCTCAATATCATGTTACTGAAGCCAAGTCCAAGGATTTCAAATTAAATTAACTGCATGCGTACCTATTTTACTTACAGGTTCATCCATAAGTGTATATTTCATAGTTGAGGGAAAAAACCACACTTGTTTTATTTCTGGATTTCTCTCTCATGAGAAAGTCTGTATCACAATAAGAAACCCTTACCTTCCATGCAGAAAGGAGGCTCTTCCACACCTGTAACATCTTCACCTTCCACCCTCCTCTACATTGGGTTGATCATTCAATCAAATAAAATAGCATAGTGTCTGGAGGTTTTTTGTTTTTTTCTATTTGGTTTATTAATGAATTCAACTTATCAAATTTTATAACAAATTTAACATTTAAAGATATATTCAATCCCCTAAAACATACATAAAGACAGATATGTATCTTCTATCTACATTAAACCAAGTCACTGTTCACAGGAGTCTTCTGTTGTTTTTTCTTCTTCCTCCAGGCTTTGACAGTTTAATATTGTGATGCATCTTTGACCTAGTCAAAAACAGGACAGGAGTGAAGATGATGGGATCACTTCTGCTCAGCTCAACTCTTGCTCTAGTCTTTGTTAATGCACCTTCTTAGCCATCTACACTTCAACCTGCCTGGCACTAGAGTTCAGGGCAGAGAAGATAAGGCTTCAAACAGTACTGTCCAGAGTCAAACAACAGGCAAGGTTGGCAGGGGAGAGGGGAAACCAACACCCCCAGGACTAGTCCTATCCACTATCTAAGTCCAGCAGTCCCTCTAGCTTGAGCCCTAAAACACTATAAATATCCACAGTGTGAGATTGTGCTCTGCATGTTTAACAAACTTCCTAACTCTACCCTCCAAATTCAAGTTAATTCACATTCCTCCAGCATCCCAGGATGCTTTGCATCTCTCCCACAAGCACCCCCCTCACAAGGCGGGTGGGCTAGCCTTGGCCCAAGCCGTCTGGTCCAGCAGACCAGGGAGGTGTACTCTAGTGCTCCCCACCTCCACCCACCCCGGCTTCCGCCTGGGCCACTGCAGACATGTGGCTGCATTTCCAGAATCAACAGTGAATGTCTGTGACAGGCTAGCTGGCATTGACCTAGCCCAGGGGTTTTGAAAGGGCAAAAGATGATTGGAGGACTTGGGATTCCCTTTCCTCACCACTCAGGCCCCAGAGACTCACCCCTCATGTCCCCTGATTGGCCCCTTGGGTCACTTAGAGGGGGATAAAAGGGGCAGCATGACTGACTCAGGGAAGAGACCAGTGAGGGACCATGAGGAAGGAGCTTCAAAGAGCTGGCAAGAGCTGAGCCAGTGGGGCAGAAGCAGTTGCCCCAGAAGAGCCTGAAGGAGCAGGACCTGCAGGCAGCAGTTGGACCCTCAGCAGCATGGTGTGTGGCCGGCAAAGAGGCTTCTTGCTGGGTTTCAGGATCCCTTATGAGAGGCTGTGGCTGGCAGGAGAGGCTTCCTGCTGGGCTCCAGGATCCCCTACGAGAGGCTGTGGCCAGTAGGAGAGACTTCCCCGCTCCAGCAAGGATCTGAGCAGAGACCTGAGGGGTTCACAGCTCGGCTACCAGCTCCTCCAATCAAAGACCGGGCAGCTCGACATGAGGCTAGGCTCCAGGAAGATCAAGACCCATAGCAGCTTGAAGCACTGATGGCTGTGTGGCAGTGTTTCTGCCTACCATGTGAAAGATCCAAGTTCAAGTCCCATCTCTGGTGACTTGGGGTGAGTGAACTAACAAGGAGAAATTCCTCTTGCAGTGGAAGGGGCCATTGTGTTTTCCCCCTTCCAGGTACCTAGGCCCTATATTTCTTTGTCCTTTGACATTTTGTATTTTGTGCCTTTTTATATTTCCCCAACCAGTATTGTTTGCTCTGCTGTTTGTGTTTTATATTTTGTTAACCCTGTCTTTTGTCAATGATTGTAAGTGTCTAACCTTTGTTGAATCCTGCCCCCTTGGGGCATTGTAGTGTCCACTATACCCCCGATTATGCCTGTTATGTTCCCAGTATTGTTCCCTCATTAAAAGGTATATAGTTAAGTCCCCAGTGGTGGTCTGGCTCTGCTCTATAGGGGGAGGAGTGTCCCTACACCTCCCACAGCACTTGTGCACCTACTTTGATCCCTTCAATTGGAGAGGGGGTACCTTTTTGGAGTACCACCCGGGTTACATCTGTCTACTTACTTGTCAATTCAACTAACCTGCAAAAATTGAATCAGTTCAGCCTCGGGCTTTTTGACTGTCTGTTCTGAGCCTACTTGTGCTAGCTCTAATATGTTTCTTAATCTATATGCATAAACAATCACCTACTTAAATTATAAAAATGTATGTATGCACACCAACATATGGGAGCTTCTACTGTAATCAGCTAACACAGCAATCAAATATATATATATATATAATTTTCTTCTCACAGAAAAAAGAACTTGTTACTTTTGGGCATTTGTACATGCCACAGGGATTTATTTACTTTGGTATAATTCTTCCTAAATTGAAGCGCTGCGTCTTTAAAAACACCACTTCAATTTACGGTGAAGTAAATCCTCATGGTGTATACACACGGGTCAGGCCCGACCCTTACCTTCCTCTCTGGCAGAGGGGAGGGGAGGGAAAGCTGCTGACAGGCCAAGTGGTCCCAGGGGAGTGGGGGAGCTGGTGTTTCCCTTTGCGGCAGCTGTGGCACCCAGCAGGCAGCACCCACCCACAAGCACCCGGCCTCAGCGGTCCCAGAGGGCACCGCAGCTGCAAAGGAAAGCACCGGGCCCGTGCAGCTCAGGCAGGCAGGCTTGGGGGGGAGGGGGGAGATCAGGCTCACCGCTTTTTTTTTTCCCCTTCAGTGGAGCCTGCTGCATAGGCTACTGCCAGGCTGCCTATACAGGTTACCTGCTCAGCCCCTGAGATGCACAGGGCCTAGTGCTTCTCTCCATGCCAAACTAAACCAGATAAATAAAAGGCAGAGAAGTTCTGCATCCCAAAGTCATTTAACATGCATTACACCACCGACATGTACAAACAGCCTGCCATTAAAGCGCATTTCGCCACCACCATGTGCAAACAGCTGCACCATTAAAGTGGTGCAAAAGGGCATTAAGCCGCTTTAAAGGCCAATTTTGTGGCATATGCAAATGGCCTTTGTCTTGTGTTTGCACCCTATGTTGTTGACAAGACTACTACAGAGTAACTTATCCCAGCTACTTTCCATGATTGCCATGGCAATACAAAGTATATGGACTACACAACTCTACTTCTCCACATTCCTTTGCACACAACCAAATTCTCCTTTATTCCATATCCTCCATGCACCTGTTTTTTTCCAGGTGGTACCATATATAAAGGTATTCCATTCTGGACACCAGCTACATTATGGAAATCCAGAACTCTACAAACCATATTAAGAAATCATTTTTGTTGGAAATGCTAAAGTATATGATGGAAAGTAAAGTAGTAAATATATCATAATGAATTAAATCCAAACACTGTACCTTGATTCGCCGTATGCTAACTACTGCTTCAGATGCTCTCTCAATAGCCGCAGGGAAGAAGAGAGTTACTGTCAGTCTTACTGCACCATACAGTGACACTGCAACAAACACCCGACTTGCAGAGATAACATTGCCAAGTAGAACATATGTCATGAAAGTCATAAAAACTGTTATTTTGCTTGCAACAAAGAAAGATGCCAAGTTCAGTCCTCGAAGGTAGGAGCTTTTAAGAACCGTGGAAATTTCCTTCCTAAAAATGCAAAACAAAATTCACCAGATTCAACACCATTGGTATATTACATCATTCATAAGGCTCCTTTCTCAATGACTACTGCTTTCAACAACACAAAACACCTCAGTATCAGTAGCAGCATTTTATTATTAAGTACTAGAATTTTTTTTTTAAATCCTTTGTGCTAAGATGCAGTTAAAAAATGGACAAGCATTAACTGAAAGAAAATGTTGTGCTTGGGAAATACAACAAGAACAGAGACTTTCAGACAAAGATAAGAATAATAGTCAAATACAAGTTTCTTTAGTATGAGCTACAGCAGGGTAGTCCACCTGGCAGCTCACGGAGCCACAAGGGGAGCAAATCAACCACACACTTGTGGCACCAGGGGGAGGGGCTCACATGGCAGCAATGGTGGGGGGTTTATGGTACTCGCATGGTAGGAGAGCTGCAAGCAATAAGAGGCCTGGGCCCATAACTTGTGTAGCATGCAGCCTCTGGCCACACTGAAGTTGGGAAGCCCTGAGCTATAGAAAAGGAAAGTGCCAAATCAAAGACTATTTTATTCAAAGGTAACATAACAAAATTAAGTATTATCATTTTTCAAGATACAAAGCATCACTATGAACTGTTCTATTTGCCAACAATTTTAATAATTTCTTCACTTGTGCTTAGTTTGTTTTTTTGTGGGTTTTCTTCCAGGAGTAAATACAAATATATTCTGTTACATAGTCTGAATATCCAGAGACACTCTCTTTCACCATTTGCAGTATCAAGTAAAGTTAATCATATAACGCCTATTAAGAAATAAAACAGTTTAAAAATGATGCAGCCTTGAGCTCACCAGTGATCTCACCTATTAAGTGATAAGCTCACCTATGAAGTGCTGGTTCAAAATAACCATGTAGTTGGTTAACTGTCTAATCAGTTGCTAGCTAAATCATAGCACCTTCCATAGTCCCTATTTTTATACTAGATTTTCCATCTCTATAGACTTAGACCCCTTTTTCTAGCTTTTCCCTCTAAGAGATGTAGTTTCCCCTACTGGCAGACTGGATCTGTGACCTCTATACCAGTTATTTTGCCAGCCACTATGTCAGCTAACTGGAATTTGGTAGGCAGATTTAGTCTACAAAGACACAAGCCTGTTCAACTAATGTGCCTCCCTGTAATGACTTGAAGGCTTTTGGAACAGATATTTTTTCAAACTTGAAAGCTCTAAAAATTTAGCTTTAATTTCCAATTGTAAGATTAGTTACCCAGTCTGATCCTAGCTACTCTGCCCAAGTTCACAATATGGGATATGAATACCAACAATTATTCAGGCAGTATAAACAATTAGTGTATGACAAGTGTGATAGTTACTTTGCTCTGCATTTTCTAATTCCAGCAAGATTCTGCTTACATTTATTCATACCTATTACTATTTTTTTCCAGTTTATTTTCTACTAATTAGTGAAATTCTAATCAGATTGCTTTCCTTTGGGACCTCCATTTCAGGGTTAGGAATTCAAGTTGTAGATCATCCCACATAAATCTAATGAATCTCTCACTTAGAAGAAGGATGTTCTTCTACAGGAGTTAAGCAACTTTCCCACTATAGTTGCCAAACTGGCTGTATTGACAGACTTTGAAAGAGTTCAACCCTCTCCCACCAATTTACGAGCTCACAACTGCTGACCTATTCTCCAAAGTACACTGTTAACAACATTCATATACAGACTACTAGAGCTGGGCCTAATCCAATTAGTTTCTAAATTCCTAAATAAAATGGTTTCCCATCCTTCATTAATCCTTAATAATCCTTTCTGAAATCCATAGAAAATGATGGAGTTTTGTGTGTTATTCCTTAAAAAGATAGTACGATACTCAGATTATCTGTATTAAACTGCCTGAAAGCACAAAGTTAAATCAAAAGGTTGGCTTCAAGAGAGAAACCAGCAAAACAATGTCAAGGGTAAAATGCTATCTTAAGAAATGCCAAGGACCCTTGAAGAATCAATGGTGAAACTCCAGACTGGGAAAAACCCCTTTCTGCTTCCATTCAAGCTAGAACAGCTTACTCTTTTCAAGGCTAAGCTAAGTATCCTCCCTATTGATTTATTCTACTACAGAACCGCAAGCGCTGGAAAGGGGTGGGGATTCAACAAGTTGGGAGAAGCTGTTGAGAGAGTGTTACTGAGAAACGAAGGGAAAGGGATCCAGAAACTACAACAAACAGGCAATTTGCTTCTTCCATCCTAGAGATGGAGGTAGCTGGGAGATTGCAATGAAGGATTAAGACAGGTGTTGGCAACATTTTCTGGGTAGCATGACCCAGCTCAGGTCTAAAGGGGGTCAGTGCTAAGACCCAGCCACTCCCAGCACTTCTCCCCACCACCCAGCCATGGCACACACGAATGAAACTCCCTCCCACCTGATGAAGGCAAAGCAAACCCCTCCACCTCTCTGCCAAACACTACCAAAGCCCCCACTCCACAGGGCAGATCTGGCACTGTGACTGAGAAATATAGACCCAGAGTAACTGAACCCCGTGGCTACACACTTCAGAAAAATCTGAAAGCCAGGCCTATCACTTGAGTTCATGCAAGAGATACAAAAAGGGATCAAAATATAGCATCTGCAGGTTCTAAATTTATAGCTAAGATAAGAAAAAACCTGCTTCCACACACTTGCAGTGAAAAGAATTCTGCAAATTAAGGTATGGAGATATAGCAGAGATGGCTGAGGGGATGAAATTCTTTAGGAATATAGAGACCCAATGTATAGTCACACTTAGGTGAAACAAGATTCATAAATATCAAAGGAATTCTTTTTTCTGCCCTTAAGAGAAACTTCCCTCTTTATGTACAGATGAAGGAAAAAACTACAAAGCTATACAAGGGGGTTTTTAATGAAATCCTTGCATTTTAAAGCAGCAAAGAAAGTATTTAACACCCAAAAATGCATACAGATCAAATATCCAGGTCTAACTTTCAGTGCAACATTGATTACCTTCTTATAGTGTTCACAAGATCTGCAAATGCTTTTTCCCAGGCATACATCTTTATTATCTTTATACCAGTTATGACTTCATTCATGGTCCTTATCCTAACATCTGTAAAGGCTGCCGTTCTGCTCCTGTAATTGATAGAAAAAAATTACAGATTCTTAATTAAAATGACTTCTGTATTACCTTAGGCTGCTTGTGGGCATTTAAAAACAAAACAAACAAACAACACGTGTTTTATTTTAAACTCGGTGTACTCCTGTGCAGAGGCCAGTGCATGCTCAGAAGAGGCAGTCCATTAGTTGAACCAGCTTGCCCAACATCTGTATAGATTGGATGTGTTAGTGGCTGTTGATTGTAACCATGTTGGTCTAAGGACACAGGCAGACAAGGTTTTTTGGGAATATGTGATATCTTTTATTAGACCAACCGAATAGCTGGAAAAATTATTCTTTGCGAGCTTTCAGGCATAAACCCCCTTCTTCAGGCATAGGTTGTTTGTGCCCAAAAACTTGCAAAGAACAATTTTTCCAACTATTTAGTTGGTCTAATAAAAGATATCACATATTCCCAAAAAACCTTGTCAGCACGTTAGTGGGGCTTTTTTGGCTCTTTTATCCAATAGCTGACTGAATCAGCTATTAGATAAAAGCACCAAAAAGCGCTGCTGAAACACCCATTCTATATAGAATCTATATAGAATAGATTGGCTGCTGAAGCACCCAATCTATATAGAATCTATACAGAGTCAAAGTAACACACCAGTTCTTCTGGTAAAGCGTGTTTTTTGGAGGGAATTTTTATTTGTTTTTTTTAACATCTGAAAGAAGCAATAGTTTACAAATTAAACCAGGTTTCTCCTTATTTACTAAAAAAACAGACTCCTATACTGTAAGACTGTATTACATATAGCCCAATATTACCTAAGCTGCCAGGGAACTGACTAGCATTTGCACGTTCCAGAATTCTTTGTACAAGACCAATCACATGTATTACTGTGCACCTTCATGTGTGATTTTATGCTCTATTAAAGAAAGACAATATTTCTGCACAGAAAAGAAAATTTAATTTTAGCCACCATATGAACAATGGCCAAGAAAAGTTAAGCTAATAATGAAAATAGGCCTCAAAGCATGACATACAGAAGAATTTTTCCCATGCTTTAATAGACAAGATTTTAAAAATATAATGGGCGTTCAAGTAGCAAAACAATTTGGTTTCAACATATCAAGAGACGTCCAGGATCACATGCTGAGGCAACATCTTTCTGTAAATACAGAGCAGGAAAACAGAGACTTTTGAAGGTATCATAGAACAGAATTAAGTTAAATTCCTGCTA
>NW_005841964.1:1735003-1756034 GCF_000455745.1 Alligator sinensis
CTCTTTGTGAAGCTCAACATTCCTTTTAATACTAACATGTTTGTTATAATTAGACCTGTTGAGGAAACTCACATCAAAAATAACGTTTGACAAACAAAAGAGAATTTCAAGGGGGATTTTTTCAGTTTTCAGACACTATCCAAATAAAAAACAGTCTATGCTCAGAGTAGTTAGCATGTCAGCAAGGTAAAAAGGCCAGTTCCTTGAAAAACAATAGTATGATATGATATAAGGACATCCAGCCCATGGCCACGGCAAGGTTGCACACCCTAGCCTGTGCCAGAAAAATCCTGCCAATGTCTAATTTAATAAATAAATAAAATGTGGTTTAAGTGTACTAGGAACACACTAAATTCATTCAGGTAGAGGGGTAAAAAGGTGTGCCTACTTAGTTATTACACCCAGACTCTGTTTTGATATCTCATACATTTTATTACTAAGTAATTTGGTATAATTTCTAAACTCAGCTTTTATTAAAAACAGAACAAAAGCCTGGCAGCACTGGTTGGAGCATTGGCACAGAAGGCACTAAAGGAAATTGCTGGCATGTGTCATTCAGCCCAGATATCCTGTTGCTTTGTCCATAGTAGTGCTGTTGTAGCTATTATAGGCATTGCACTAGTAGCAGAGAAGAGTGAAAGGCTGAGAGAATCCATGGCTTGTGGGAACACAGGAACGCCACCGTGGTGCAGCATGCCAGCATAGTATAAGATGACACTCCCCCATGCTGTGTAGTGGCAGGGGAGAGGGAAACATGCAGGGAACAATGGCATCAACACAGTGCAGGGGGTGGGGGCGCCCCCAGTAACACAGCCTACATGGCATGTAGTCCTGGGGGCAAAAAACCCATGTACCATTTGGCCAGGGGGCCTATAAAAATATCGTTCCATGGGCTGTGGTGGAGTTATCCCAGTTTATAACAGAAGATTGGACCACAAAAAAAATAAAAGATGACAGCTGTAATCATAAAACATGCACAATCTAGGTGGCAATGTTGCTGGCCGTGGAAGATGTATGGAGAATTTTCTTAAATCCACCTAAATTATGCAAGATGGAAGACTTCCTATTTGTATTTTGTGCTACTCCTACACATCAAAACATGACAGCGTATTCTGATGATGGCTAGCCCAACAATCCCATATAACAGAATTCATCTTCAACTTTTCTTTTACAAACAACTACAAAGTTAAGCTTTCAAAAAACCTTTAATGAGAATGCTACAATTGCATAGTTAAGGAATAAGAAGTCAGGAAGTCAATATTAAAGGTTACTCATACAACCTTGAGGTTTTTCATTGTATTTATTTATTTTACAGTCTTCAGTTTCATAATCAAACTTCTTAAATAACACAGTAGATGCCATACCTTTTGTACAACTTCTTGTTATGTACCACTATCCGCACTACTGTATAATGCCATATACCCAACGGCTATAGAAGTAATTTATGTGAAAATTACTCTGGTCTTATTCCTACTCAAAATGCTCCAGATTAACAGTCCAAATCCTGCAAACATCTACACACTTGAAATTAGATACTAAAGACAGCAGAACTTTTAAATAAGTCCAGTCACATACATAGGTATTTGCCACTTTGGGGACATGAGAAATAGTAGAAAAAAATATAGCTGGCATGCGTAGGCCAACTAAGACTGCTCTGAAAGCCCTAATCCTACAATTAGTTTTGCCCACACAGTTCCATAATGACTTCCATGCTTTCATAGGCACTTCCAAGAGAAGTCTATATTAGCTACTCAGTTGGCTGCTTCATTCTTAGAACTATGAATAAAAAGAGCCACACACGTGTGCAGGCAAGCATTCTTCCTAGTTAACAGGCTACTTTTAACTTAGCACCCAAGAAAATGGCTCCCGCCAACTGGGGAAAAAAATGAAATAGTATGTGGCCACTGACTAATTATTAAAATACATACCTTAAATAGAAGACAGTCACACTTCACTGTGTGACCCTGGGCAAGTCACTTTATCTCTCTGAGCCTCAGTTTTCCCATCTGTAAAATGGGGATAATAATGCTTAGCACTTTGATATCTATGGATGTGAGCACTATTTAAGTGCTAAGTATTATTGGTATGAATATAGAAAGCCTAAAGCAATTATTTAATATAGTTTTATCAGAGTGTATCTGCATTATGTAACTAAAGTTGTTGGGGAAATTCATACTTTTAGAAATTCTATTTGATCATGTAAAATGAAGACTGTATCATGAAGACTACATATAAGAAACAGTTCTGTGAGTAACTCCAATATTGATTCTTCCAGACTTCTGAAGGTTTAGCCATGTAGTAGCCATGCCAGTTTGGCTATGTTCCCAATATTCTACCTTCAAATCAATTTTTAAAAGGAATGAAAGCTAATACTTCACTACGCAGTTTTATTAATACAAAAGACAAGGCATGAAAACATTCACAGAGAGTACACCCCAAAGATGATCTATAGCAAAAAAGTGTGATTAGAATAAGAGCGTGTTCAAAATAAGAGTGAACAGATGGAAAATAAACATTTCAGTAAGACAAAATTAGGTATCAAAGATTTTGCACCCATAAAAAGAAAGGTTATACATTCTGAAAGCAGGGTGGTTTTTGTTTTTGGGGGGTTGGGGATTTGTTTGATTGGTTGCGGGGGGGGGAGGGGTGGCTTTTGGGGGAGGGAGGGGTAGCTAAAATGTTTTAATTCAGGAAGCCAGAAGGCTCCAGTTACTCTTAAGAGGAAAATGCAGCAGGGTGAGCTGGCTCAAGGAAAGCTAGCAGCTAAAGAGCTAGCTACTTGCTCGCTGAGGTCTAGTCAAAAGCCAGCAGTAGTAGACACAAGGGACAGACAACCAGGCTACTCAGGGCTAAGAGCTGCAACCAGCAGCTAAGCAGGGTCAGGATGAACACACCTGTGATGGCTGCTGGGTCACGTGACTAGAAGTGGGCAGGGCTTAGTGTGTATATATGCTCAGGGCCTGAGCCTACACAGCTATTCTAGCCCTGGAGGCTGCAATGGAAGGAGCTCCAAAGCAGGAGGGCCCAGGAAAGCTTCTAGCTGGCACTGGTGCCACTTTGCAGGGGAATGTGACAGAGAATAACATGTGACTATTTACATTTAGACCCAGAGTGGGTTAGTTCATGTTATAACCAAAGAGACTTATGCCTTTGTCATAATTTATACTGGTGGTTTGGGTTTGGGACTAGCAGAGGTGGTATGGAGGTCCCAATAGTGTCCTGAGCCCACCTAGGGCTGAGGGGCCCCTGGACATGGTGTGGGCTTGAGCCTTATAGGGTGGCAGCCCAGGGAAGGGCTGCAGCTGAGCACAACTCCAGCCAGATATGGCCAGGGGCCCAGAGAGAGTCGAAGCAGGCTTAGAGCCAAGAGAAGGGCTGAGACAAGGCCAGGGAGCCCAGAATAAATGTAATCAAGGTAAGAGCTGGTGCCTAGAAGTGAGGTCCAGTACAGCGAGCCCAGGCTAGAAGGCCCAGCTAAAGAAAAGGGTGGAGGCTGAGAAGGCTGAGGCTCTGACAAGGGATGCTGGGGGTCTCTGATTTAACTTAAACCAGCAAGGGTTCTGGGACAGACATTGCATAAACTGGTTTGAGCCAAATCAGTTAAGTCTAATACTACATTCAACCAGGTTTACCTCAAACTGATTCTGCTCATTTTCAAACTGGTTTATGTGCACTGAATGTCTGTTCCGTTACAGGTTTAAACCAGTTTCTGATCACTTAAACCGGTTTATGTGTAATGTCTGTCCCAAATGCCAGATCCACAAAGAAATTTTATCTAGACTGTCAAGCATAACAAAAAAAGATATCAACACAGAGGTAGCAGTTGTTAGATATTCCTTTACTATGAGCCATCTCATGGTAGAATATCTCACAACCACTGTCTCCAGCTCACCTCAGGACCAAGCTGAGATAATTTAGTTCACTGTTATGAAATGTTGCTAACCTCCATTCTAATTCATCAGAATTGAATCTAAAATTAATGAATCTGGGGAGAAAAGTTGCAAAAGGGGGAGGTATGAAATTGTTTTTAACAGAAAACTAAAACACTTCCTGTTAGAAATTTTACCTGCATTATTGGAGCTGCAACTTTAATTCTTGTTCCCTCATAGCCCTTCTTCATCTTAAAGGCCCTGTATTACACATAGCATTTTTGCTGATAAGAAGTCTCAAACAGCAATCGTTAGCACTTTTTGCTGGAACTCCTTTCTCATACTCATGTTAAACCTGCAGCAGGAGCAGGAATAAACACAGTGCCTTTTTTGGTTCATTTTGTTTGGGAGGGAGGGGCTGTAATACAAGGGCCAGCAGCACTGCCCTCCCAGTCCCCAAAAGCCCATGCAGCAAGATGCTAAGGTCAAGTACTTTAAAATTTAACCCCAAAATAAGGCACCTAAATAAGTAAATGGACTGTTAACATTTTTTTTGTCACACACCCAAGCTAAATATGGGCCTAGTAAGCATACATCAATGGCTACTTTTGGAAAAAAAAAGGGCACAAGCCTGAAAAACTGAACTGGGGGCCTAACTCATAACAATGCACAGCTCTTGCATCAGGCCAGCCCCCACACATGAATTTTCAAAACTTGTACAGAGGACATATGCCCCAAAAGCTACTTTACCTGAATGAAGAAAACCACCTCCCAATACAGGTTTGCAAAGGAAGAAGAATAATCAGAACAGCCATTCCTGCAAGGCACGATGGCCCTATTTCAATCCAGCGAAGCGCGGTTCATGCTATGGCTTGAAGTGGGTCCCCCCCTAACGGTTACTGCTATGGCTTGAAGTGGTCCCGCCCATAAAAAGTGTAAGAAAATTGTTACCTGAACAAATGGTTAAGACACAAAAATTGGCTTTAGTATTAATTTGCACATGCACAACACACCCAGCAGCAGAAATTAAATGTCATTTTGTATTTCTAAAATGGAAACATTTATTCATTTTCCTGCTTCAACTCAAGGGAATGTGAAGTTGAGGTGGCAACTTTGTTGCTGGCAGACCTGGAAAGGGAGCCAAGAAGCAGCAGATTATGGCTTCTAGTCAACACAAGAAGAAATGGATACTCACAGTACAGTTACTGGGAGAAAATTAAAAGGTGTATTTTAAAATCAGGATCATCAGCTTGCTATAGCACAGGAAATTGCATCAGGAACCTTAAATCATCTCTTCATTCTGACTTGCAAAACTGCATTACAGGATCTGTCATTTTCTCAGCTCATTTACAAAGCTTACAACTGAGTAGTATTTCTATGTGCAACTCTGCCTTTCTCTAGTCTATCTGGAGACCACAATCCTGCTGACTCACTTTTCAAAATGTCAGGAAACAGCAAACATGTCATGTGAACTTTATATTCCCTTGGGCTGAAGATTCAAAAATTTAAAAATTTACCACAAACAACAAAGGGGAAAAGAAAAAGACTGAGGATGTTACACTTGTTAAAACAGAAACAATTTTTAAAAATCTGAAAGTTTATTTTTCTCTTTTCGATCCAACTTTTCATTCATCCTTTCCTTCATAAATACAAACAATGAAAATGTCAGAAAACTGATGTAAATTTATGCAAATAATGTTTTTATTGGGAAAAATCTCAGTTCTTCACAATTCAGTTCTGGAATATAATTAAAGAAAAATAAATTACAATTATTGAGAAGGAAAAACCCGTTCTGACCTGTATCAAAAAATATTTCTTCTGAATGAAAAAAGGAAAAAAAAACATCAAAAGAAGGAAAAGGGGAACAAGAGAGAAAAAAAGAATATAAGGAGTTACTGGAGGAAGACTCTCAAAGCAGTTCTGAAGAGTAATCCCTCAGCAGTTTGTCAGTCTATTTTGTTTTCAAGTATCCATGTAGTTTTCTTTTTCTCTCTCATTCATATTCTAAGTAGAGCCAGCAAAAAGTAAGACTACCATTTTCCAGCACTTCTCTATGAGCCCTTGCCTTCAGCCACTATAAAACTTTGCTAATCAAAGCTCTCTATGCCAATTGACTACCTTAGGTTTTTATTTTTTTTAAATTCATCATGATAATTCATTATCAAGAACAAAGACAGACAAAATCATGTATTATTGCCTATGTGAAATTCTAGTGATCTAGCCAATTCTACGTTTTCCCAAAATTAAGCCAAGTAAGAACATTCTGAAAAATGGCAGTCTTCACACTCAGCAGAGCTTAGCAGCTTAAAAAAAATCTCCCAAGGCTCTGTCTGCATTGAGTGCACTCAACCTCTCTGATTGCCTACATGCCCCAATACAGAACCATGAGGTCCAGAAGGGCATTCCTTGTAACGGCTGCCTTACACCAAGGCAGGACACCAGAAATGAGATCTGGGAACTATTCTCTCATCTTTGCTCAGAATGACTTTTCTGCTGTGTGTAAACAGCAGCCATCTGATTCAAATTCAGAAATGAAAGAGGCAAGAGAAAGGAAGAAGGAAAAGGAGAAATTGTAATACGGAGTCTCAGGAGACTGTGACTATGAACCAAAAATCATGGGAAGTAAGAAAAGACAAGAAAGACTGCTTAGAAAAAGGAGACTGGGACTAGAAGTCAGTGAAGAAAATCAGGGAGGAGTGAGAGCAAGTTGGCTCAGGGTCAGGACCGCTGCTACTTTTCTTCCTCAGCGCTAACTACCTTGTTCACTTCACAAGATGGACCTGCTCTGAGGATGAATCAGGATTACGTAGCACAGGAAGCTGTCTTCTACAGAACTCATCCCTTTTGTGCTGCAAAACTTGGAAAGTGAGTAACACAGGACCACAGGAAAAAAAAGGGGTTTAGACAGTTGGAGCTACCTTGAAGAACTGAACCATGGGGTCTGCCTTGCAGAAATGTTGAGCTCTCATAGCTGCAGTTAAAGGTCAAAGTCCATCTCCCATTGACACATTATATCTACTTTAAGTACTCTGGAAAAAAATTAGCTGCTTTGTATTTAAATTTGGGCACCCCACTGCATGCTAATGAACATCACCTCTGCATCTCAGTTCCACAGCTGTAAATTGGTGACAATACTATCTCACCATTGCAGGATATCGTGAATATTGCTTCACAAACATGAACATATCTCTTACATATTTTAGTGATGAACATCTTAAAAAGGGCATAAATAGCAGTAATAATTCTGTATTTAGAGCAGAGTTTGAATGCTTTGCAATAAACAAACTGAGCCAAACACTGAACAATGAGGATAAAACCAAGTATTGAACAGCTACTCATTCAGTAAATACCACCTTTCCTGTGGCAAGGATTTTTTGTGATATCTTTTATAGGGCCAACTGTACAGTTGAGAGGACTGCAGGAAAGCTTGCCCAACAGCTTTCCCAACTTTATGATTGGTCCAATAAAAGAGATCACAAAAAAGCCTTGTCTCTTGTATGATTCCTGGACTATCACAGGTACAACACCACTCTCTAACCCTATCTTTCCTGAGCACAAAATAAGGCAGGGAGCCTGTGGAAAAATATAGTCTCTCAAATGCATATGAATTTCTAGAATGCCCTAATTGCTGAATGCCCATGTTGGTGATCATTTGTATGTAACAATATTTAGGTTAAATGCTTCTTTAGCATAATAAAACTGCTTAGGAAGCTATCAATTAGTTCAATAACATGATGCTGTTTTATCAAGTTAGCCTAGCGTATAATTGTTTTAAGCAGGAGTGTCAAACACATCTGTGCCCGTAGGCTGCATCCAGACCATGGAGCTCTCCACAGGCTTGACCCAGACTGCAAAGAGCCTCCCAGGCCAGATGCAGGCAGTTGGGAGAGCACTGGCAACACAGAATTAATGCAGCTGTTGCTTGCAACCTACCCCCACCCCTGCGACTCATGCCCATTCCATCTTTGGCACACAAGGTTTTTCTGGGTAAATCAGGTATCTTTTATTAGACCAAATCAAATAGTTGGAAAAATTCTAAAGTAAAAGTGAAACACCAAGTTGTTTTTACAATATGTACATTAATACATTTGTAAGCAGAGCTGCCATGCCTCCCCACTCCCCTTGGAAAAAAGAAATCATCTTCTCCCCACCCCTAATTTTATGATGTTTGGTAAACCAGCAAAAGAAATTTGTGGCCACTGACTGTGACCTCATATTCCAAGCCCATTAAAATCTGCACTTTGAATCCATTTAAGATGATCAATAATGATTCTTACTTGGTCAAATTTGTTCACATCATTTGACAGAAGATTTACTATTTGGCCAGTGGTAGTTTTTGCCATAGCTGAGTTACTGAGACGAAGTGCCTAAAAAAGAGAAGGAAAAAAACCCAAAACCTCAGGCTTTCATAAATTGTGTTGTACTGATATAATTTTTTCATGCTTTAGAGGATTCTATCCACAAATCTAGCACTGAAAAAAGGATTATGAACACCCCACCCCCCCAAGCCCTGGGATGGTCCCCACTCTGCCACCAATCATCTGATTGGGGCCATCAGAGATTTTAATGGCATGCAATAGAACCCCTGTGCAGTCAATCTAACCATACATTCATTTTAAGGCACAAATGAAAACAGCTAAAAAAAGTATTACCCATTTTGTGGCTGGTTTTACTTTTTGTAATGCCTTTAGTTGCCTGAACTGTGGTCAGGTTACACTTTAAGAGGTGACAAGATTAACCAGTTAATCATATCTTAAGTGTAACGTCTGCCAGAGGTGTCAGCAAATTAAATATGGCTAGCACATTAATGACAGACATTCAGCACTCACCAAAAATTATCATTTCAAAAGGTACATACATTTACTACAGACATTAATGAACATGACAAAAGTACTGGTAAATTAGCATTCAGCTTCTCTCAAAAGCATATATAAAGGATAAATAGAAGGTCTGATCTATCTGTACACCTTAAATAATGAAGACAACTGATTAGTAAGGTTTATCAATGTTCTGCCATGACCTCAGCCTTCACCCTGAGGAGTAAACATTTATGAGATGAGAGGAGATTAATTTTCCATTTAATCGCATCTCTTGAAATAAGGGTGCACACTATGAACACTTTGCCTTTCCAAGCTTTCAGCCCTGTAAGCTAATTTCAACAGTGCAACAAACAGTACTTGCTATATAAATATTTCATGAAATTCAAACTGTTATGATAATCAGTATAGTAAATTAATACCTCAGAGATATGTTTATGTACAAGAAAGCAGTGTGCCATGTTAGACCTGAGTTCCCAGAGGATAATTTCCAAGGTATCATAAGAGGGAGGAGAATAAATATGTGCAAGAAAAACAATCCAACAGTTCAAGATGGCCTTGTACACTATTCCCTAGCATATTCCCTTTCTGTACTATACCGCTGTCCCCACAAACTCCCCACACATCCTTATTTGTGTATATGGTAAATACTCTAACTTTTTTCCTTGAAGTAGGAACAGTACCCATTTTATAATTCTTAAATGAAAAAAAAATAAAAGGTTAGTTTATGTTCAAGTTGAAATACATAATCCTTGCCAAATTCCTTTACTAATCAAATGCTGGACAGGCACCACTCCAATAATTTGAGAGGATGAAAATTAAATTGGCTCTCTCCAGAGCCCCTAACTAGATGGACAGATCATTCTCCCCTCTGATACCTCCCCATAGGATTTCTGCTTGGGAAGCAGAAGTGAAAAGAGACCTGAAGACTTGGGTGTGCCCTCAAATAACAGATAAAGGGAGAGAAGGGGAGGCTGCTGCTTCAAGAGCCAGACAGGGTAGGCACAAGCAGCTTCCTCCATCTGCTGCCCTACAGTAATAACACCTGTTCTTTCTGCTCCACTGGTTATTACCTAACAATGCTGGTTTCTTTTTCAGATGCAGGTTGCTTCATGTTGGATCAAGACAAACAAGTGAAGGCAGACAAACACAAGGACAACATTTAAGCAGCAGGCCCATGCCTTAACAATAGGGTAGGCATAGGGTTCTCTTCTCCTTCTCAGATACTAAGCATTTAAATTGGGACCAGTGAAGCATGTCAGTACTCCCATCATACAACTGACAACATTTTCCAGGGACTCTGTCCTCTTCTGAAATGTCTCATCCTCCCACAATCAGGAGGGCAGAGAGTACCCAAGGGGAACATCAGTATGCTAGTGAAAGGTCCACCAGCCATATCCCATATCTTGTAACTCTGGGAGCTGGTCTTTCTCTACAAGTGGTCTCAGATACCTCTGCAGTCCTCTTAAAATGAAATTGCTCATTCTTGCACCTTTTAACAAAAGCTATGCCTCCAGTGCTGAAAAGAAGGAAAAACAGCTTATGAACTACTGATCCACAAATTGGTCTAAAAGGAAAAAAATAAATAAATCTCCATAAATCGTCCAGATTTGAGAGGCAGGCATTGATCAGACCAACCCTGTTCTGAAAAGAGCACAGCTACATCAAGGGCAGGGGGCAGGCCTATGGCAAAGCAGCCCCTAAAGGCCCAGAAAGGCTTTAAATTGAGACAAGGTTGAGAGTGCCCAACAGTTCCCCTACTGCCCTTCCCTTCTGGATACTGGGAGGCAGACAAGCCCCTTCCCATGAACACCCCCAATATGCAATTTGAGGCATCAGGAACAGCTAGGCTCCAGTATATACAGTCATGAGCTTTATTTCTCCCATTCCAGAGCTTGATGCTCTGTCCCAGTATACCTCTGGATCACAACAGCATGGTCAGACAACAATCAGCAGATTCTCCCCAGTCTTTTAGGTTTCTTTCCTACCACAAGCAGTAGCCCCAAGCAGATTCCATGTTCAGCATGGTATGAAGGACACTTAGTTGTATGGTAACCCTAATTTATATTAATATGCATTATATTCTGTCAAATAATAAATAAGGAATAAAGGATAATAACTAATGAATGCAAATATTTATTATGACCAGCTACTAGAATAAAATAGCCAACATACTACATACATTTTAAAACATAAAAGGTTGCTTACCTTCTGATAAATCATATGGCACATAGCTACTCTCAACTTCATGCCAGCCCGTTGCACATGATAAAAGTACAAGTGGTGCATTATAGCTAGAATGAGTGTACACACAGACAAAGCAGCTGTATAGCCATAGGCAAAATTCAAAGCAACAGTGTCAAGGGGATCAAAATTTTCAAAATAATTAATAATTTTTCCCAAAAATATTGGCTGTATTATCTTGAGGGTTTCCTGAAAGAAAGAAAAAAAGGAGGGAAAGAGAGAGAGAGATTTTATATTGTAGTGTTCTGTTCAAGTGTGTATCAAGCCAAAGAATTGAACTACTGGCACTGTAGCTCACCTTGTTAATTTCTTTTACAGCATTACAAGATGATGCTGATGATACCAAAATCTGGGGTGAAATGGGCACGTTAGCAGGGAGGGAAAGACTGCAGAAAGACCTGCATAGGTTGCAGGGGTGGGCTAACAAAAACAGGATGCGTTTCAATACTGACAAGTGCAGGGTGCTGCACTTGGGCAGTAGTAACCAGCAGCACACTTATAAGATGGGAAACTCCCTTCCTGAGAGCACGGAAGCAGAAAGGGATCTTGGAGTCATCACTGACTCCAAGATGAACATGGGCCGACAATGTGAGGTCATGGTCGGCAGAGCTAACCAGACCTTATTGTGCATCCACAGATGCAGCTCAAGTAGGGCCAAGGAGGTGATCCTCCCCCTCTACGCGACACTGGTCAGGCCGCAGCTGGAGTACTGTGTCCAGTTCTGGGCACCCCACTTCAAGAAGGATGTGGACAACATTGAGAGGGTTCAGAGGAGGGCTACCCACATGATCCGGGGACAGCAGGGCAGACCCTACAATGAGAGCCTACGGGACCTGAACCTGTTCAGCCTTCACAAGAGAAGGCTGAGGGGGGACCTTGTGACCATCTATAAACTCACTAGGGGGGACCAGAAGGGTTTGGGAGAGACCTTGTTTCCCCTAGCGCCCCCCGGGATAACAAGGAATAACGGCCGCAAGTTGTTGGAGAGTAGGTTTAGATTAGACATCCATAAGAACTACTTCACAGTTAGGGTGGCTAGGATCTGGAACCAACTTCCAAGGGAAGTGGTGCTGGCTCCTACCCTGGGGGTCTTTAAGAAGCGGCTTGATGCCTACCTGGCTGGGGTCATTTGAGCCCAGTTTTCTTCCTGCCCAGGCAGGGGGGCGGACTTTAAGATCTACAAGGTCCCTTCCGACCCTACTTCTATGATTCTATAATTCTATGATAAGAAACCAGATGACTGTTTGTTTACTGATGTACTCCAGAAGAGGTACCTTTGATATTAAAAATAAGCCAACACAAACTTTTGAAAAATACTCTAAGCCATCAAATATGGGGTTTTTTAAATCACATCAGAGGTGCTGTTTTGTAACAGGTAAAAATCAAGTAGGGAAAAAGCAGGTCCCAGAACAAAGTTGCCAGTGCTCACCAAACACCAGTTGGACCAGACTACATTTCACATTGCTATAAGGGAAAAAGTTATATTTTACTGTATTTTCATCCTTTACCTCAATTAACGTGAAGAGCCCAAAGACTAGATAGGATTTCCAATAACACAGTATAATTGCTTTGGTTAAATGTGGTGTTCTTGCTGCTTTTTTTGCTTTTTGGACCTCCTTTTCCCAGTACCTAGAATACAAAGTAAAATGAAACTGAAGGATAGAAAAGTATGACTTAAAAAAAAAGTAAGAAAAACAGAAGATAATTTGCTAAAGGAGTGAAACAGAGTTAGACATGCTGTAGAATTTCAATGTTCTCTGACCACTGTACACCAGAGTTCACCAAGATCCATCCTGAGAGACAGATCTGGCCACAGAGCCATGTCACGCAGCTCACAGGGTTCCCCACAGGTCTGGAAATTTGGCACTGAGGGAAGAAGTGGCAGCGTTAATTGCCACAACTCCCAGGCCCATGTCAATTAACACTGCCACCATTCATCCTACTGCCACATTTCCAGACCTGTGGGGAGTCCTATAGGCCAGATAACGTGACCCAACAGATCAAACTGTGTCTGTGGACCAACCCCATGCACCAGATCAGGCCTGGAGACAAACCCCGTGCCATTCATCTGGCCAGCACATGAGTGTTGAGAACCACTGCTCTAACTTCACATAGACTGTTTTTAAAATAAACATTATAGGAAAACCAGATTTTTGTTTCTGACTCATGAAAGGCTTGCATTTAATATTATAGAGTTATTTGTTCCTCTGTGTCAAGAGCAAGCCACTTATATCACAAAAACTTGGATTGGCTGCTAACTTAATACATATATACTACAAAAGGCAGAACTCCTAAGGCATCATTTGTCTGTTCTTGACCCAGTTCAGACTGAGCCAGCTATGTTAGTTAAGGCAAGCTAAGTTATATTCTTTCCTGGTTCTAGCCTGTATCAAGGCAGGGTGGCAGCAGTACATGGAAAGTAAGCACATTCCAGTCTACCACAGTGTTCGCTTACCTGCCTCTGGTCTCTGGTTCTCTTACCTTCATTAGGTGGAAAGGAAGCACAACCATGGTAATGGGGTAGATTGTATCATTCTAGCAATGAAAGCAGCACTCCACAGGCTGCCAAAGGCAGGGACTGGAATTTTCCCTGACCTATCCAGAGTGGTAGATCCTCCTGTGCTGCTGTGCAATAGTTCACAAGCAGACACTTTCTTTTCACATTCAAACAAAAGATCAGGGAAAAAGCAGTGGGGGAGGGGGAAGAAGGGTGGTTTGGTCCACTTTCTACAACACACCACAAAACAGTTCTTAAAATCATAGGATTTTTAAGGTGTTCCACTTGGTTTCTAGGGACTAAATTTCAGTAAACTCTGAGGTCTGAGATTAGGTCAAGGGGTCAAATCCAGATCTAACAATGGATTTGTGTTGCACACAAACACCAAGCAGATAGAAAACATTATTCTAGTGACCACTTTATTATTAAGGAACTCCATTTTTACTCCAGTCTTCACAATCTTTTCTATAGATAAAAGAGTTTACAAATGTGGTCAGCTGAAAGCGTCAGGTTTGAAGCCACAACTGGCTAGGTTTTGTGATGCTTCTGTAAACCATAGTCTATCAGTGAGAAGGCTGTTTACTTCAGTAACAGTGTATGAATGACTGTCTGTGTGTGCTGAACAAGACTGAAAAAAAAAACATATACACATACACAGGCAACTTTTCTAGTTTGTGTTTCACCTAAACACATAGCAAAAGAACAGAAGTATAAAAAAAAGCAACTTCTTTCCATGGGCAGCACCAGTGCACAGAGCAGCGTCAGCAGCGTAGCCAACCTCCAGCTGCAGCAGTGGGTATATTTGGACCCCACTCCTTCCTCTGCCAAAAGGTGGCACCTGTGGCTGCTGCCTCAGTCCCTCCCCTACAGTTACTCCCCTGCAAAAGAGAGCAGTTATTAAAAGAGCAATCAGAAAGAGTTTGTCCTCCTCCATAATGAAAGGCCTGAATCGCTTTAAGGCACATCAGTGGATATTCACTTTGATCATAATGAATACATTCATTATACTCATAAAGTTACATTCTGCTATGCTAATAGTCTTGGAATTTGGCAATAATCTCCTGCTGGAAAGATGTTAAATGCTGAATTCCAAAAGGATTATTGCCTTCTCTTCTTCTTCAGCTGTGGCTAACAGCCAGAAAAAGGTAGTTAGCTGTGTTAGTCTGAAGTCAGTCAGAAAGCAGGCTAGATATGCACCTTTACAGACCAACTAAACAAGATCTGTATATAAAGCACAGGATTTTGTGAACCCAACTGGCCTTAGGTTCATGAAAGTCTGTGCTCAATATAAAGATCTTATTTAGTTAATTTATAAAGGTGCATATCTACCCTGACTCAGTCAGAACAAGACAGTGAAAGATCCTTCCACTCCTTTCTCCTCCACAGAGAAGCCCCTGCTCCCAATCCTGTAGCGAAGATCAGACCTTTCATAACCCCCTCATATAAAGTGCAAGAGGTTAAGTGACTACGCTGACATTCTTATGGCACAAAATAGAACTTTTCTAGCAGCCTACTCCAATTTGATTGAAAAAACTGCCTGTATCAGATTAGTTTTTGATAAAAACCTATTAGAAATTTTCAAGGCACATTTTTTAATCGACAGATCTTCTTCAGGAGACCCAAGAGAGCAAAAAAACAAACAAACAAACACACCTTGCCAAATTGATTCTCATTAAAAGCTGTATTGCTATAGTAAAGCCCAACTCTTAGGCCCGAGATTGCAAAAAATACCAGGAAGAATGCAACTTTTGAACAGACACAAAAATAATATTTGTATTGCTGTACTATACCAGTGCAAAAATTCCTGGTAAAGACAAGCCTTTAAGGCTAAGTACAGACAGCCACAAAGCTTGAGGCTGAATCAATTCAGTCTTCACAGGTTGGTCTAAGCTACATAGATTGAACTGATAAGCAAGTGAACAGATATTCACTTGCCTTCAATGGCCCAGGTCAAATGCCAGGATGCACTAGAGCACTCCTCCCTGCTCCATTAGAACAGACAGCTTGGGCCAAAGCTAGCCTGCCCACCCACCCTGCAAGACGTGGAGGGGGTGGGGGGGCACTGGGGGAGAGGTACACAGCATCCTGGGATGCTGGGGGACTGAGTTAAACTTGAATCTGGAGGGGATCTGGGACAGAAGTTCAATAAACTGATTTAACCTAAATCACTTAAGTCTAATACTACATCCATCCAGATTCATTTTATACTGGTTTCAGCCATTTTGCAAGCAGTTTACATATACTGAACTTCTGTTGTATTACAGATTTGAACCAGTTTCTTATCACTACAGATAAAACCAGTCTATCTGTAATTTCTGTTCCTAGCCTATATGTTTAGCCCATCTAACCTCTCCACCAGTGCCCCACCCTATTAAGGTTATAGAGCTGCCAATGCTAATTCAGGGGTAGTGGGATTGAGCAGAAAAGGCAAAGCATAAAGACATGTCCACATCTTTACACCAAGACAGTAGATAAGTAATATTATATAGCTTTACTACAGCATAGGAAATCCTTTGCTCTATTAAGGAATGACAGAGGAGAAAATGTCTTCAATTCTAAGAATTTCACATGGTGCCATTCAAATGAAGTGTAGTTGATATAAATACGAGTCCTTTCATAGGTTCTCATTAACAAAAAGTTGATGCTTGCATAGAAAATAAGTGCTTCAAGGACAAAGAAAACAAAACAGAGCCATCACTAGCAAGATAGCTGAGAAGGCCTTCCAGATTGATTGGTAGACTATTTTCATGCCAAAACCTTAATGCAGCATCGCTCTTCACAGATGAAGATGCAGTTTACCAGAATATTGATTTTTTTTCCTTACCATTGCAACTCCTCTCCAAGCCTTTCTGACGAATCTTCAGGCAGCACTTTGTACATATCATCTTCTTCAAGCTTCCGTTTATGACCAGCAATAAATAAAGGATTCAGCCACCTGTTCAAATATAGACTATTATATTCAAATAGAGACTATTACATTCAAATCAACAGAACAGGAAATAAGTTTACTCAAATATTTGGTAGATCACTACATTATAATGTTCTCTCATCGATGGCGAGGGGGTGGGGGGGAAACAACCCCTCACAGTCTTTAATCTATTTACCGTCCCAGAACATCAGAGGTACAAAGTTACCCAGATTTACAGATGGAGACACAAAGAGATTAAGGGCACTTATTAGTGAGCTAGAATGTCCAAACACTCTGCCATTTAACGCAATCCTGACAGAAATGCACAGGCTTCCATACAACGCACGGGCTCCTCAAAAAACAGCCAAGTTAGGAGCTGTCCAAACCACCCATTGCTGTAAAAAGGGGCCGAAACAGGATTTCAACCAGCATCTCCTGCATACCAAGGGAGTGCCCTAGACTATTACTAATTCCAGAGCAGATGCTTCATTCTTTACTAAGGAGGATGTTTCACTCTGTATAACTAGTTATTTACTAGGCTAGCTTCAGCTCTAACTTCAGCTAAGCCACTTACCTGAGAGGTGGGATCAACACCTTGGACCCAGATCTAGACATATAAAAAAACAAACAAACAGCATCTCCATGAGGAGAAACCAAGAAAAACACTTCCCAGAATAACCACCACCCTGGCTATCAAGTCACTTATCTGGAATGTGTGAGTCTAAAGTTCAATTTTCTGGGCTGAACTGGGTAAAAAACGAATGCAACCCAGATCTGCCACAACCTAAATGAGCACTGTAACAACCAAACTATCTGCTATATAAAAAGACTGCATGACCTAGGGATGCTCCAGACACATCTAGTACCTTGCTGATATGGCATTCAAGGGAGCACTTACTTCAAACCCTGCTTTGGAGCCTCCAGGGCTTCAGTTTTCTTTGGCAGGGGGAGGCATCACCTTTTACACGGCTTTGCACATGTTCACTAGCTAAAACTCTGAAACCTAGATCAGAAGTGGCAGGCCAGAATGGTCCAGCTCAGATTCAAGGAAAGCTGGTGCTAGGGCCCAGTAACGGTCAATATCACCTCTTCTCCCTGCTGCCTAGCTGGGGCACAACGCAGGAAAGTGAAGAACCCTCTGTCAAAAGCCACTGAAGTCCCAGCTCTGCAGGCCAGATATAATGGCTCCATGGAGCAAATATAGCCCATGGGCCATAGATTGCCAACCGCCGACCCACAGACCCAAATACTTGCAATGCTACCATCAAATAGTGCTTTCAGTTGTATCAAAATAGGGGTGTTGGGCACCTAAAGAGACAAATTGATATCTAAATACCTAAGAATCTGTCCAAAGGGGATGTCCACACAAACATGTTATTTGGGTGTGACCTTTCAGTGTTTAGCTACTCAGTGGGTGCATTGCTACAAGATGCTGACTGTGTAGTAGCTGAAAAATACTGTGTAGTAATGCATCACAGCATGGACAGTGCTTATATGCTACTGCACAGTATTATTAGGCTACTGCACACTAGTGTCACCTAAAAGATGTTCTCTGGTGCTATGGCACATTAACTGCAGTTACTGCACATTTATTTAGTACTTGCTAATACAAGTACTAAATAAATGCACTGTAATGACTGTGTATACTTGCCTAGTGGTGACTACCTACATGCATGCTCCCAGCCTACAATAACTGGAAGGACCTTGCCCCAAACTCCCCATAAAAGCAGACACAACAAATGCATGAGAGCACAGAATTAAGGTACAGCCATAAACCTAGCTTTACTGCATTTCCAGTGCTCAGTACTACAACCTAAATAACTCTTTAAAAAGTTAACAGGCTTCATAGATTTCATAGACATCAGGGCTGGAAGGGACCTCGGAAGATCATCGAGTCCAGCCCCCCGCCCAAACGGCAGGAAGTCAGCTGGGGTCATAGGATCCCAGCAAGATAAGCATCCAGTTTCATCTTGAAGGTGTTCAATGAAGGCGCTTGAACCACCTCTGGTGGCAGGCTGTTCCAGACCTTGGGGGCTCGGACAGTAAAGAAGTTCTTCCTTATGTCCAGCCTGAAACGATCTTGAAGTAGTTTGTGACCATTCGACCTCGTCATCCCTTGGGGCACTCTGGTGAACAAACGTTCCCCCAGATGCTGGTGGTCACCCCTGATAAACTTGTAGGTGGCCATCAGATCACCCCTGAGCCTGCGCTTTTTCAGGCTAAAGAGCCCCAGGGCTCTCAGCCTGTCATCGTAGGGTCTGCTTCCCTGACCTCTGATCATGCGCGTGGCTCTTCTCTGGACTCTCTCAAGCTTCTCCACATCCTTTTTGAATTGTGGAGCCCAAAACTGGACACAGTACTCCAGCTGCGGCCTCACTAAGGCCGAGTACAGGGGGAGAATGACGTCCCGGGATTTGCTTGAGAAGCATCTATGGATGCAAACCAGAGTTTTGGTCGCTTTACTAGCTGCCGCATCGCATTGCAGGCTCATGTTCATCTTGTGGTCAAAGATGACCCCCAAGTCTCTTTCTTCCATAGTGCTAGCCAACATAGCACTGCCGAGCCTATAAGGATGCTGCGGGTTTTTTTTCCCAAGGTGGAGAACCTTGCATTTATCGGCGTTGAACACCATCAGATTCTCGTCCGCCCACTTGCTGAGCCTGTCCAGGTCAGCCTGGATAACCTGCCTGTCTTCTGGTGTGGATGCTTTGCCCCAAAGTTTGGTGTCATCGGCGAACTTGGCCAGTCCGCTTCTGACTCCAGTGTGCACATCATTAATGAAGATGTTGAACAGTATGGGTCCAAGGACAGAGCCTTGGGGGACCCCACTGGTCACAGGACACCACGATGAGTGACTTCCATCGATTACTACCCTCTGGGTCCAACCCCGGAGCCAATTTTCCAGCCAGCGGATCGTGGAGGACCCAAGGCGACAATTGGCCAGTTTCTCCAAGAGGCGATCATGGGACACCAGATCGAAGGCTTTTTTGAAGTCAAGATATATGACATCAATCTCTTCTCCCTTGTCCAGGTGATAGGTCACCTGGTCGTAGAAGGAAATGAGATTGGTCAAGCAAGACCTACCCGCAACAAACCCGTGCTGGCTATCCCTTAAGATGTTGGCGTCGGCCAGTCCATTAAGGATGGCCTCTTTAATAAACTTTTCTAAGATCTTCCCCGGGATAGAAGTCAGGCTGATGGGCCTATAGTTAGCCGGATCCACTTTCCTCCCTTTCTTGAAGATAGGCACCACATTGGCCTTCTTCCAGTCTTCGGGCACTACACCAGAGCGCCAAGAGTTTTCAAAGATCCGTTTTCCAAAGACACTTCAAGTGTCCAGAAGTAAATTGGAGCACATGTGAAAGAGACATTACATTTTCTATATGTTTTAATTGGTTCATATGAGACCTCTGAAAACAGATTTTATTGTGCTACAAAATCAGGTCTGCAAAGGTTTCTCACATTCCCCTTGACACTTTATTTTTTAGATTTATGGATATGCAATCATGGGACTTACTTAAAAAAGACTATAGACAGTAGCATGACCTATATCAACACAGTAAGCACTTAAAAACAGAGTTTTCAAAGGACTGTTGCCTGATTTGAGATGAGCAAGCAAGTTAGTACCTCTGTTTTGTGACTAATTTTAGGAGCATTGTTTTGAAGCAAGAGTGTGATTTTGATCTACTGTTTCAGCTTGACCTAAGGAGTTGACCTAGTTTGTGTAGATATGAAAGCCAGCTAACTAACACTTTTAGTAGCAAAGAGCTTAAACTGATACTTGTGGCCAGGGATCCTGGTTTTCTCTAATAAAAAAAAAAACAAAACAATTTTCAGATTTAAAAAAGTAACCCCAATCTACACTTTTCTGTGATTTAAAATGAAACACCATTCTATATATTAGTGGTGTTTCATTTTAAATCACAGAAAAATGTGGACTGGGGTTGCTTTCTTAAATATGAAAATTGGGTTGTTGTTTTTTTAATCAGAGAAAATCAGGACCCCTGATTATGACATACCATAGTATTGTTTATAAAGGCCAACGATCGTAACTCCTTTCAACCTTTCTATTGAAACCATGCTCTTCTAGACTTCTAAATATAGGCTCCTCATGCTCTTGACTACCCTAGCAGTCCTAAACACTTGTTCTAGCTCATGTTTATCTTTCTTGAGCACAGATGACCAGAGTTACACCTAATATTCCATCTGAGGTCTCACCAACACTGTGGCAGTATCGTTATTATTTGTTTCTCTCTAATGGAAACAACAAATAAGATGACCCGTCATCTTATAAGATGACCCGTCAATCATATCTTTTTCATGCTATATAACAAGGATGTCAAAATCCTCTATCCTGTAGTGCCAGATAAGGGAGCCAATCTGCAGGCTGCATCGGACCTACAGAGTGACCTCATAAACCAAATCCAACACACAGGGACAGTCCGGTGCGGGCACTGCCTGTAGTACATGCCTTGGGCCAGCCCATGTGCTACCCACAATGCACCTGCAGGCTCCAGCCCCATGCACCACATACAGCATGCATTAGCCCCTTTCGGGGGGCATAAGCTAAGCAAGGCACTGGGCCAGTTCTCTCGCATGGCACACTCCAGGGAGCATGCTGTACATGGTACCCTTGCCAGACTGTCCCTGCATGCTGGATCTAGCACAGGTCCAATCTGGCCGGTCTGGAAGAGCG
>NW_005841964.1:1756065-1762316 GCF_000455745.1 Alligator sinensis
GTCCAGACTGGCCCTGCATGCCATGTGCAGCATTTGTGCCAGCTTCAGACCCCATTCCACGTACAGCCTGTGCCAGATGATCTGCACACTGCATACAATGCTGGATGTCAGGGTCAGAGCTAGCATGTGCTGCATTCAGCACCCTATTCCATGACCCATAGGTAGCACTGTAGGCCAGATGATAGGGCTTCAGAGGCCATATCTTTGGCACCCTTGTTGTATAACATTGGCTGCTCATAGTCACAGCATCATGAGTTAGTGCAACTTGGTCCTTCTCACATTCTGAAGGATAAGTTCCCACCTTATGAAATAAGTTACTTATTGGTTCAAATCCCCCAAGTGCAAAACCTTGGGCTTTATACAATTGAAATTCATCCTATTTCAAATACTCTTTTCCTCAAAGTCACCCAGTTCTTTCACTGAGGCATGCTGATCTTCCTCTGCATCACTGATGCCTCCTAACTTTGTTTCATCAGGAAGTTATATCAGTATATTCCCATATTTTTAGCTAAGGTCCTTAATGAAAATATACTGGAAACAAGATTGGCACCAACCTGAACACCCTACTAAGCAACTCCCCCTTCATCCTGATCCGTCTCCTTGCAACATCACCACCACTGTCTCACCTTCATCCACGTATTGACCCATTTCCTGGTTCCTCCACTAATCCTCATCCTCTCCAGCTGCATTAATAAAAATCAGTGCTCCCAAGGAAAGTTAGCAGGCTAGTCTGACATGATCTACCTTTAGTAATTCTCGGGCAAGGGACTGGACTAGACTATCTCTGGAGGTGCCTTCCAGCCCTACTTCTCTATGATTCTGTCCTCGTTTCCTCTTTAGTAAAGAAACATTTGTTGTATTTTAAATGTCCATTAAAAGCCTATGGGCTTTTGACATCTCTTACTTTAACCCCACATTTTTTTACTTCAAGGAAAGTTTTCTTTACTATCAGTCCTTTTTTCTAATTCTTTCTTCTCTGATATCCTTCATCCACATAGATCTGAAGAACCTTCCTTGGGACACACATTCCAGATTGTTCTAGCATATTTGACTTAATGAAATTCCAGTCCTACTCCACATTCAAGACCCCAGACTCCTCCATCCCACTGACCTCGTTAACTAGTTCTTTACAGCTGCTGACAGCTAGGGATGTCAATATTTGCCCTTTGAAATGAAGAACACAGACCTACTTTTTGTACATTCTTCCATTTAAATTGCTCTTTCCTGTGGCCGGCACTTAGATAACGTCCTCGTTACTTACCAACACTGTACTTAGAATAAGCATCACCTCTGGTTGAAGATAGTACATCAAGATATGCATTGACCCTAACATTACTAAGAGCATTTGTTCCAAATCTTGTGTCCCATAAACACTATACAGAATTATGTTATTTGTAACATTAGTAAATCAGAGATTAATTTAGGTAGTATATACAATAAGCAACAGGGATCTTTAGAGGGTAAATCCAAGAGGAACAAAACAGACAGGAAAATCCCCTCTGGTTTTACATTCTGTGGAACAAGGCTCTCTCACCTCTACTAAAAACTCATGCAACATGTGGGCCCAGGGTAAGGGCTGGTGTGGGCTGGTTCAAGACGTGTGGACTACAGGCAGCATCACAAGCTGGATAATTGAGCTTTGCAGGCCAGATATGGCCCACAGGCTGTATCGTTGACACCCCTAAATTAGGCTATGCTTAATAATAACATACCATAATAAGGCTTAATGTTTAAGTACATACTTAATGTAAAGTGTAGGGTGAACAATAGTTCAAGGGAACAAGTATTGGGTGCACTTCAATTGCGAATCAGTTTTACTGCATGTAAAATGACAGTAACGATATGCAGTTCAAGACCAACTCCTAGAAATTTGTCATGCTTTCATGCTGTTAAGTAAAAATATTCCATGTAAAACAACTTTAAAACTCCTAATAATTTATTTTTAGAGGCTCTCTAGTTCACAATACCTCCTCTGTCTTTATCTAGTTCTGCAGTTAAGCTCTTCCAGCAAAAACAGCCTGTATTTTACATTTTCCAGTGTACTGAGTGTGTTGCCAGCATTTAAATACTAATAAGCAAATTCAGATCTTGAAGAGAGACAGAATTCTAGAAAAGTCTTCATCAATCTTGTGTATTTGAGGTCCTGCTTTGATTCTTGTGTCAATCTTGGTTAAAATTTCACCACGTTCCCAAAGTCCAATAATTTACTGAGGATTATGAGTTTTGTTCTCATGGTTCACAGATTCCTTAATATGAATATAACCAAAACGAAAAAACTTTCTGAAAACCAAACTGCTTATCACTAGGAACAAGCTCAAGGCACAGATATAAATGAATCTTCTAGGATAAAACAGGAGTATGTGCCTTTAAACATCTATCAGAAGTTAAATATTCATGGTATCACAGACACTATAAAGAATTTAGATACCAGTGATCTCTAGCTCTCTAAAAATGAATCTTTAAGACCTGTTGCTACAAAAGATTTAAGAAGCTAAATATCTGTTAAGGCAGTAAATCTAAGATGTTCCAGTTTGTCCTAGTAAATGCTTAACCCTTGAGATAAGACAGGTTTTTTTAGATTATTAAGCAAATTTATAGACCAAGAAAGATTCAGTCAGAGCATTTTCCTTTCTAATGGAACTTAGTCCTTTGGAAGGCATGGCTTGAGACACCTAAAGACTGAAGTCCTCTTTCTGTTCAAAACACTAGTTCAATAGAGCAAAACAGCTGTACATGCTTCCCTTCCCCCTTGATTCATCTTGAACTTAAGCCTGGAGGCATCACTTTGAAAGGCTAAAGAGATTTCAGCTATTATTCTAAAAAACTTTCATTTATTTAATATGAAAATCTATGGAGATGCCAAATGCAACACTAGATTGTACAGCATGAACTCTAGCACCCAAGTAATTATTAACATATTTTTTTCATATAGGCTACTGTAATGCATTTGCAAAATGTCTGGTTCGGTTGGGGGTTTTTTGTTTTGTTTGTTTTGTTTCTTTAAAATGAAATTATGATCTTTCCTATGCAGTTTTACAAAGCTGCCCGCATGAAGGCGTACTTAAAATCAAAGGAGGCTGTAAAAATGTTTTTTAAAATAAAGAAAAAAAAGGGGGGGAAGGGATAGCCTGGCTAAATAACATCCCCTCCATCACAGCCACCAAGTTTACAGCCCAACGGACTTCTTCATTTCCCAGATTTGACAAGTACCCGTCTTGTCCAGATTCATATCGAGAGCTACTAATCAGTTCAGAAAAATAAGAAAAGGGATCCAGGTTATGAACAAGATGAAAGAGGCTGTCCAGTATGTATCACTTTAAAAAATGCTGACACGCTGAAAAGATTATCAGAAAGTCTCACAGAAACAGAGGGAGTATGCTACAAGCAGTAAAGGCTCGTCCCTTCAATTTAGAGATAGGGAATAAGTCAAACTGACATGAGCTATGGATAGACAGGTAATACTAGGGTAAGGGAATTTGTGTGCATGACTCATTTGATGCTTTGGTCCTGTGTGCTTTCTATATTTGGATGAAAAATTAAATACTGCTTGGAATTTACTAGTCTTCCAGTTTTATACATCAGCCAAGTATCACCTCACCCAAATGCATCTTAAAAAAATCTGGATACTTGTGCAATCCCTTTCAAAATGTATTACAAACTAAACTGTTATACATCAAAATGGGAGTACTATCAGACAAGACCTTAAGCATCCTGTCCTAGCTAAAAATGTCTCCCTTTCCCTACCTAGGTGAATAATTAATCAAGGACATCATTCTGAAAAGAGTCCAAGACTTAATCCATGTCAATGCCAAAGTACTAATGTCACTTGGGTTCAAGGTACCTCTCACTCACAAGTCTGGCACAAGCTCCTGGGATACTCAATTACAAAACAGCAATGGAGAAACTGTTCCACCTCAAAGACAGCATCCAGAAACTTTGGAAAGAGAAGAGGGCTAGTTGGTGTCACATTAGGGCCAGTTGGTGTCACAGGAGACTGCTACAAATCTGGACTTGATGGACACCACAGCAGTCACTGTACTCCAATGTCACACACGATGGATCCTAAGATACCAATATTAACAAGACAAAGATTTCCAGTATCACATACAGTTGATGCTCTGTAGCTTTCTAGCTTCATAACCAGGGAAGGATATTTGATTTCTACCAGCTCTAATCATAGTAATTACAGCAACCACAGAAGTAAAAATTCAATGTGATAGAATGGGAAATAACCTCTGAAGTTCCTGTTTAGGCCCTGAATCTCCTCTCATTGATTCTAGAGGACTTGATCTTGAACACACATGGGTGAAATACATATCACCTTAAATGAGAGCTGCCTTCAGGTGAGAGTAAGAATGGGCCAGTTGACCTTGTCTTATCCTTTCTTGCTGTGGTCTAATACAGAAGCATGTTAGGCCCCTCCTATCTTGAAGATATATTTTGAATCAAGACAGTCTATGTTCTCTATGTAGCAGAGTAAGGATCACATCTCCTAAAAACCAGGAAGTCTTCTTAGTCATGTTTGCTAGCGTCTTAAGTTATTTCTCTCCTGGATGAAAAGAAAACATTTACTGACAGACAAACTAGAATGGCAGCAGACCACATGAACAATTCATCCATCCAAAGATGGCAAATCAGTATGCCACTCTGATGCTGAATATATTGCAATAACTGACATTTTACAAAATGAAAACATCTTCAAAGAAGTTCATAAAGTTTTTGAAAACTGCTTGAAGGACTTCTTACAGGCATACCTCACCTGCAGAACTCATTACCAGGGATCCTGGTTTGGTCTGATAAAAAAAATCCCAATTTTTAGTTTTAAAAAGCAACTCAAAATCCACATTTTTGCATGATTAGAATGAAACGCACAAATACTTATATCTACATATTAGTGGTGTTTCATTTTCACCATGGAAAAATATGGATTTTAGGTTCCTTTAAGCAAAAATTGGGTTTTTTTTTTAAATGAGAGAAAACCAGAATCCCTGCTTATTACCACAAATTTCAGAATCCCAGAGCTTCACTACATTCAACTGTTAAAAAAAAGAAAAGTCCAAAAATTCTCATTGCCTGAGATTAACCTGGCTAGGCTGAACCAGTTTGTAACTGCACATACATCCCAGACATGCAGGCATATGCCTGTAGTGGCTCAGGCTAGAAGCTGGGCAGTGCTAGAGCAGCCCTCTCTTCTCTTCCCTTCCCTTCCACAGAACTGAGCAGGGGGGCAGAACCCAGCAGGATGCTCGGATTAGCCCAGCAGGGAATTGATAACAGTTTATCGCCCCAGTGAATAAACAGAGGGACATTACCAGCTGCCTGTTGATTTTGCCTGTTGATTCAGCAGGGATTGTATCTAGCATGTGGTCTGCTAGCTAATACACAGACACCTCCTCAGCAAGGCAGAGGGGAGTGGGGAATTCCTGCTTAGCAGAGAGTGGCAAGTGGGAGGGGGGGAGCAGCCCACAGTCTGTGCTGGAGATGCAGCCAGGAAACAGACGGGAGGGGCTAGCCCTGTTGTGGAGCAGAGAGCCCTGCCCAACCCAGAGAGCATGCCGGGATGCTGGGGGTGTCAGGTTTACCTTAAACCAGCAAGAGGTCTGGGACAGACAATGCATACATCCGTTTAAGTCAAATCAGTTAAGTCTGATACTACATTCAACCAGGTTTATCTCAAACTGGTTTCAGCCATTTTCACACTGGTTTATGTGTACTGAAAGTCTGTTCTGTTCTCTTACAGGTTTAAACCAGTTTCTGATCACTTAAACCGGTTTATGTGTAATGTCTGTCCCTAGCCCTAAAGTGCTGAGTGGTCTCATTTCTCACAGATGGCCTCATGCAACCAGTGAATCCCATGCTGCCCTGTCAATTTTGCAGTGTATAATTGCTCTAACAAGGCTTCTGATGCTCAAAGCAGGTAGGGAAGAACAGCAGACCAGAAGGGCTCAAGTGCCAATTAAAATTTAGGAATTATCTGTTGCAAGCAGATTACATTTCACTAAAACCCCAGAGACTGTCACATCCCCCACTTAGCCTCATGTGACCTGGGAGAAGGAACAGGAAGTGTTCTTGCACCAGTTCTGTAACAGTTACTAACCAAGCCTCCTCAGCTTGCATTCTTGGATTACAGTTTTCATTTGTAAAAAAAAATGTTATATGCTTGAAACTACCAACTGCCTGAAATGACCCTGAAAAATGCAACATTTTCTCATTTGTTTCAAAGTAGGCTATTAAATATGTTAATCTAGGGA
>NW_005841964.1:1762347-1772496 GCF_000455745.1 Alligator sinensis
AAATGATTACTTAAAAAAAAATCAGGATGCATATGGCACAAAAGTTGGTGTGGTAGAAAACAGGAAAGGGACAAAAGGAAAAGAGGCTCCACTCCCACAAAGAGTTTCACCAGACTCTCCCCTACTAAAACCATGGACTGGGGACTTGGTCATTTGAACAATTATCATAAATATTGTATGTCAAAATTGTTTAAGGCTCAAATGCATTAAAAAATAATAATTTCCATCTCTGCCATCCAGACAGATAATGCTACATTCCAAACAATACTCACACCCACTTAAATTTGTATGGGGAACCCTTCTTTAGCTGTTCCCAACTGAACTGAGCCTCTAAACCTCAAAAATGCTTATTTGTGACAGTAAATACTCAGATATCATAGGTACTTGCCCTAGAACTTGTTTTTCCACTGCCTTCTACAAGCCTGACAAATTCTGGGCAAAATAATGGAGAAACTGACATGGGGTTTAAGTGATCAAGAAATGAAAGGACAGGAATATAATGCCAGTCAACATGATTTCAGGGAAAACAGATGTTATCAAATAAGCCCCATCTTTTTTTGTTATTGGAAATGTTGTTGATAAAATGTATTAGATATAAATGACTACCCACAATACTTGATCAAACACTTTAAAAAGGATCACAAGACATCGGCAATTTAATGATTAATCATTTAAAGCAGGGCTGTCCAACCTGCAGCCCGCTCATGAGAGGTTAATTTGCTACACCTGAGCTCCCACATGGCCACCACTCCCCACATCATTCCAGCTACAACAGCTGGAGTATCCATGCCCCTTCTCCCTTCTCTGACTTCCTTTTTTTGCCCCCACCCCTGGAGATGGGGTGAGATGGGGTGTCATGGCACAGTCTGTGGGGCCTGGGAACCTGCAACCCAGAGCAACCACATGGCACAATGCAGCATAGGGGGCAGTTCAACATTGGAAACTCATGTGACCCAGGGGAACCCTGGTATACTCCTGTGCAGCTCCCACTGGTGCAACATGCCCCTGCTAAGAAGTTGGACAGTTATGATTTAAAACATGAAAGAGATACCTAACTGAAAATCTCTAAAATGGGTTGTCAATCAGAAATCATCATCACGGGGACAAATATCAGGCCTCATTACAAGGGATCCTGGTCTTCTCTGATAAAAAAAAAAATCCCCAATTTTTGGATTAAAAAAAAGTAACCCAAAATCTGCCTTTTTCCCTGATGAAAATGAAACACCACTAATATATAGAAATATGTGGTGTTTCATTTTAAAATCAGGGAAAATGTGGATTTGGGGTTATTTTTAATCCAAAAATTGGGGATTTTTTTTTTAATCAGGGAAAACCAGGATCCCTGATTATAAAACAATCAATTAGTAAATACATAACAGACGAAGCAGTGATTGTTTGTGACCAAAAAAATCAAGCCAAGCCAATTTGATTCCCTTCTTTGACACAGTAACTACTGTAGCTTGGTGGATGAAGGACATTCAATAAATATGAAAACCTCAATCTTAGTAAGGCTTTTGATACAATCCCATACAACCTTCTTATTAAAAAAAAACCTGGAGAAATACAGGCCAGATAGAATTGCGGTTAAGTAAAGACATAACTGGCTAAATAAACAAGCAAAGAATAAATATGCCTTCATTGATGTCAGAATGGCAGGAAATTTCAAGTGGTTTTTCAAAGAACTGCCTGAGTACAGGGCTGTTTACCATTTTTATTAATTGTTTAGATGCAGAAACAAAGCTCTCCCTGATCATGCTGGTGTGCAACATAAAACTGGGAACTGTTTGCAAAAGCTTCACAAGGTAGGATTAGAATTCAAAGTGATCTTGATAAACTAGAGATCTGGGAACCAGAAAACAAAATGAAATTCAACAAAGACAAATATAAGGTGCTACATGTTGGGAAGAAAAACAAATGTACTAATGCAGGATAGAGCATTGATAGCAAGAATATAGCAATTTTGGACTGCATTAACATAAGTACTGTGTGTATGACAGGGGAGATGACAGAACCTCTCTATTTGATACTTGTAAGGCCTCAGCTGGAGTGCTGTGAACGGTTCTGGAAGTATTTTAAGGATATAGAGATACCAGAAAGAATCCAGAAGCAAGTGATAAAGATGATAAAGGGGTTGGAAGGCAAGGCATATGAAAAGAGGTTGAAAGAACTAGACATGTTTAGGTAGGAGAAAAGATGTTAACAGGAGGATATAATAGCAAGTTTGAAATATCTTAAATGCTGCCAAAATGAAGAATAACAGCTTTTCCTTGCTGCGGTGGGCAAATCACAAGGCAATGAGTCTAAACAGCAAAAAGGCAGATTTAGCCCACGTACAGGCACTACTTTTCTCACAATAGAAACCACAAGCCTACAGACATTAATCAAGTTTCTCCTGCAGCAAAAAATGCTTCCTGAAGAAGAAAGATTTCCCTCTTTCCTTTAAGAAATGTTCCCTGTGCTTTACCCAGAAGAAAGCAGCAGCCACTGCCCTCTACCTCTTTCCCAAACCAGGCAAAGCCCAGCTTGGGAAAGGGGCTGAATACTTCTTCCCCATTGCTACCTCTACTCCACCCCCAGAAACCAGGAGCAGAGCAGAGGAGATCCCAGTGTGGGAAAGGCATGGGGAGTCTTTCTCTACTGCTCCACTTACCCTGGGGATTAACTCTCAGGGAAAACTGTAAAAACTGTAGGAAAAAGGAAAAGGCTATTCTGTAATCTCAAAAGATGTTTCCAAGAAGAGATTGGATAAAGCATTTCTATGGAGTGAAAAAACCCTAATTTGTTCAGGGGTTTGACCAGATGGACCTTGTATACCCTCCTGACCCTATGATTCTATAAAACCTCAAGTAGTATTCATCCGTAATCTGATCTAAAGTAGCCATAAAAATCACTGCTGATAAGTGTGTGGTTGACAGATTGGCATATGCACAAAGAGTAGTCTGGCCAGCTTGCTGAGCTGATCCCATTCAAACACAAAGTGAGGTTACACATCTAGGAGCAAGAAACACAGGCCACCCCTACACTGTGGGGGAATAATTCTGAAAATGATGAATGACAAAGGAGGGCAAGTAGCTGAATGTGAACTAGTCTAAAGCAAAACTTGGACATATGAAGAGAGGAAGAGTGATTAACAGGGGTCCTGGGTTTCTCTGATAAAAAAAAATGGTGATTAACAGGGATCCTGGTTTTCTCTGATAAAAAAATTCCCCAATTTTCAGATTGAAAAAAGTAACCCCAAATCCACATTTTTCCATGATTAAAATCAAACACTACTATATATATATATATATACACATACACACACACACTCACAAAATTCATTCACATTTTATACATATATATAGTGGTGTTTCATTTTAATCATGGAAAAATGTGGATTTGGAGTTACTTTTTTCAATTTGAAAATTGGGGATTTTTTTTTTTAAATCAGAGAAAACCAGGATCCCTGGTGATTAAGGAGGCAGTTTTACTTCTGCATAAGACAGTGCAGACACCAACAGGTGATTTTAAAGGGGTGTTGAAAAACAGAAAGACAGTACGAAGAGACAAAAAAAAGCCTTCCAGTGAGAATGAATGATCTCAGCCTGTTTAGCTAAGAGAAAAAAATTGAGAAAATGACTTTGTTACAGCGTGTGTAACTGCCTTCACGAGGGCTTCTTTATCTAGTAAAGAAAGGCATAACCAGAACCAATGGCTAGAAGCCAAAGCCAGACACTCAGATTAGAAATTTGTCATTAAATTTTAACGCTGAGGGAAATCAGCCACTAGAACAAACTGCCAAGAATAGTGGTGGATTTCTTTCTTGATATCTTAAAATAAACACTGTTTTTTTCGAAGACATGCTTTAACCAAGCACCAAAGGATCAACACGGTAGGAACAGTTTGTATTATTTATATGGTCCCTTCTGGCCTTTACACTCCTGGGGGGGCTATACACACTACTGTCCTTATTTACTCAAACAGTAAATGACTACACAAGGTGCATGATGACAATCAGATCCCACATGCAGGAGTTCACCAGGGATATCCCGGCCCAGATGGACTGGAGGGGGAGATAGGGGACAAGAGGTCCAAGGGCAGTTCTCCTCCCACGATGGTGTGCATCAGACTATTGAAAAGGATTATCAAAGCACAGAAGTGAGTAGTGACTCACTGTCTATATATTTCCATGGTAGGCCAAGAGCAGCATCATTAGATAAAGTATGCTATCACAAGTTGAATCTAATATTTGCTATCACAAATTTTATCTATCATAAAATTCACCTTCCAGTAAACTTAAACTCAGCAAGTCACAATGGGAATTACTATATTGCCTTTCTTCAGTGGATGATCTAGGAAGGTACCTATCCAAGGGGCCTTGGATAGATGGGATAGCCCATTTTTCAACATTGCAATGAGATGAGTAGAAAGACACTTAGAAGGACAGTTCTCCTTTTTTTCTTTCTGTAGATAATCTTCTGATGTTCTGAACAAAAAGTTCCATTTTCCTTGACAGGGTGTTCTAGCTAACATAACCAGTGGTTTTCTCAATGGTCACAATAAATAACAACAGGATTTTTTTTAAATACTGTATAGTACACATCTTGCAGAAGTGAACTTCCTATCTTGAATACAGATAACATGAAAAGTCAATTTTAATAGGTTTAACTGCACAGCTAAAATATCCCTTTGACAATTCAGTGTTCCAATAAGCTACATAATATATAGCACACACTAATATATTTTCTAAATTTTGAGGAAATGTCTTCACTAAGAAAAAAGGGTTTTTACCTTATGTAAAAAGCTCAAGTTAAGAATGTACTTTGTTCCCTACTTAAGGCAAGGCATAAGAAATGCTGATCTGAAGGGCAAAACATTAAACTGATTTAACACTAACTTAGTTTTGAAGAGAACAATAAACTCAGTTGTCCTACAATTAAAGACAACCCAGACACTGGTTTCAATCTATCAGAGCCCTCATGCATTTTGTTAAGATGAGCAAGCAACAAGCACTCATGCTGTGAGAGTAAGGGAGCCAAATAAATATACCTCTATAACAGAATATTATACCCTTACCCAGGGCCATCCCTAGGGGAGAGTGAATCAGGGAAACCACCCCGGGCTCCGCACTTTGGGGGGCCCCGCAGAGACGGGCGGAGTGGCCGCAGCAACTCCGTGCTGCCACTGGCTTCACATCCAGATGCTCAGCACTCCCCCACCCCTTGCCACTGAATCTGCCACCAGCTTCCTCACATCCAGTGCAAGCCCCTGCTTAAAGGCCATCCCCAAACAGATCATTGAACCAAGGCTTTGTCAAGCCATGTCTTAAAAACCTGCAAGGGTGGAGATTCCACAATCTCTCTGTGTAACCTGTTCCAGTGCTTTACTGCCCTCCTGATAAGAAAGTTCTTCCTAATATCTAACCCAAGGGTAGGCAACCCTCGGGATGCATGCCAGAGCACGGCAAGCAAAATCATTTTACTTGGCATGCGTGCCTCAGGCCAGACGGTGGGAGAGCCACAAGGGACCTGATCCTTGTTGTGGCAGTGCAGCCCCTTCCCCACCATCCACTTTGAGGGATGTGTGTAACCGCCATTGACAAGGAACTGGGCCAGGGCTCCACAGACTCCATGAAGCTGCTTGCAGCCTCCCCACCACCTGCTACGAGCACCATGGGCTCCGTGACAGGCACGCATACCTCAGGGCAGATGGCAGGGAAGGGGCCAGGGCTGCGCTGCCACAACAAAGATAGGGCCCCTCGCAGCTACCCTGCCATCCATCCCCAGCACGCTGACCCCTGATCTAACCTAAACTTCCCTTGCTGCAGCTTCAGACCATTGCTTCTTGTTCTGTCACCTGCCACCACTGAGAACAGTCCAGCTCCATCCTCTTTTGAACCCCCCTTCAGGTAGCTGAAGCTGCAATTAAATCCCCTCTCAGTCTTCTCTTGTCTGGACTAAAAAAGCCCAGTTCCCTCAGCCTCTCTTCAGAAGTTATGTGCCCCAGCTCCCTAACCATTTTCACTGCCCTCTGCTGGACTCTCTCTAATTTGTCCACATCCTTTCTGTAGATAGGGACCCAAAATTGGACACAGTACTCCAGATGTGGCCTCACCAATGCCAAATAGAGGGGGAATATGAGACTCTGCCAATTGGTTGCATAAGGGTCAGAACATACAAGTAGTATCTGGAAACCTGGAATGCCAGGAAGCACAGAAACTACTTTTGGACTTTGTTAATCCTATCTTAGAATAAATCATTCCAATGAAAGCTACTAATAAACAAGACTTTTACTGTTGTTCTGATCTTCATAACTGACATGAATAAAGTCTGTTTTTACGGTAACATCTGTGTAGACAAAATATCAGATGATTTACATTATACCAAGGACTTCATTCTGCAACAACGATCAAATATAATCAAGACACTGCTCTTTCCCAAGGATGCATCACTAAAACATTTCTTTAGTTCCCAAGCACATATTTTCAAATTCACAACCCCCCACGAGTGAAATAAAATAGTTCTGAGGCTTTAAATAATAGAGAATGTATATTCAATACAAATGCCTAGTGAAAATGTGATTAAATGTTATTCACTGTGCAAGACCAAGTTTCTGTGGGACAACATACACGTAGTTTTAAAGAACTCTATTCACCTGCAGCTCTTCCCATCAGTTTCCCTCCTTACACTCCATTTCTAATGATTTCCATTGAAAGCCCCTCAGTCTGTGTAAAACAACTGGTACAATGCATTCAGTGCTGTTCATATGACCTATGGGGAACTTCTGAAGCTTGCACATTCATGCATCTTGCAGAAATGCTGTAAAATTCTAGAAATGAACTTTAACTTGTAGATTAGATTCATCTGTGAAACATATTTAACCTTTTATTGGCATTCTTACATAAACACGGTGTTTATAACTTCTAGTAAGGAACCCTAAATGCTCATTTTAAACTAACAAGCCATAATCTACTTTTCACTGAAGAAACAGTCAGGTTTTTTTAAGATACAAAAAAAAATAAAAATTTAGGAAAAACAAACAAAAAAGATTTATCACCAGGGAACCTGGTTTTCTCTCATAAAAAAAAATCCCCAATTTTCGAATTAAAAAAAGTAACCCAAAATCCACATTTTCCATGATTAAAATGAAAGAGATGTTAAAAGGTCAAGACTAGAAAAGTTTTAAGACATTAAGACTCTGGAGGAGAAAGTTTTACTAGGCACAATATATAAGGAAATGTTTTTAGTTCATTGGAAAAAAAGAAAAATGTCATATTAATGTATATGAATGAATATGAATCCTTTGAAGTACAAACATTATAGTGTTGTACTACTATATAAAAACTAATTAAAAGCGATTAAAAATGGCCATGAACTCACCTGCCTTGCAATACATACGGGAAGACCCCCTGAACCCCCTTAATTTCACTGGGATTCTTTAGCCGCACATGAATAGCTTATCTATCAATCCACACCACACTGCATCCTCAAGAATAGAATTCTCAAGTTTTAAGTGAGCACTTTAAAAATGACTATTTTTTATAGTCAGGTTAAAAATGATTGAATTCTTTCCCCTCCACAGCAGCATGTGCAGAGGAATGAGAAAAGTCTCTACATCCACAGCAAAAGGAACCCATGCCTTTTCAACATTCTCCACCTGCCTCAAGGAACAAGTGAGGCTACTACTCATCATAAGGTCCACAGTACTGGGACATCAAGGGTTTACATAGGAAAATGAGAGCAACCAAGGAATAACTATGCAAATGTTGCATACTTCTTAATGCAGAGCGTAGGAATTCCCTAGCAGGGGTGCCATTTCTGACAGGACTCACTACAAAACACAAGAGTTGGCACATTTCTCTGCTTCCTCTCTCTCCTTCTCTGTGCACTGTAGTTCTGGTATCTGAGATACATGCTTTACTTTCTTTGGATTAATTCACAAAGTTATAATTTTTTTCCCCCTAAGAATAATGATTAAGAACTGAGCTGTTAAAAAAAAATCACATTTCTTAAAGTACTCATTCAACAAGGCCTTTAGGCTTTCCGTATTCCCCAGCTCTAGCAAAATAGTGTATTAGTGGTGTTGCAAACACTAGCTTTATTTTTGTAATACAGGTCAGCAATGAAATCCGCTTTACAGCTGTATGCGTATAGTGTAACCACTTAGGGAGAGCTGAAAATGCAAAACACCAACAAGGTCAGTCCTGCAAACAGGTGCACACAAGCTACAGAGAGCTTAGCACTTGCCCTAATGTGCTGGGCAGCTGGCCCATATGGTCTCATTTCAGTGGAGCAGAAACAGCCCAGGAAGGGGCTAGAGAGAAAGGCAGGATAGATTTGCACCTCACAGACTAACCAAAATAGAGGTGGTCTGATTAGTCTATAAGGTGCAGATCTACCCTGCCTTCTATTTAACTTCAGACTAACACAGCTAACAACACCTCTGTGCTAAAGGGCTAGAGAGGGCAAGGAAAAAGAGTGTGCTGCAGTCCCTTCCATCCAAGGAAAACCTAAAAAAATCCTGGCTTTAGCATCTTGAGACGCAAACACAGCAGCCTGGTTAGTGCCCAGCAGAGGGAACTCTACCAGGGCTATCTGGGATGTTTTGTTTTTGTACCTCCTAAAACTTAGGACCTCTAAACACATACCCTAAATAAGGGAAAATCTGCTTGGTCACTTGCTTTTTGTCTTTCTGGAGGAAGGGATGGTCCCTCTCCACCCTCCAGAAAGGATTCTTGCACCTGCTCAGATTTGGTTGTACTGTCAAGATGGATAATTCAAACACCATCTGGGTTTCCAAGGTATTCAAACAAAGAGGTTTCTGGCATGCTGCCCAGCCCCTGCAAAGTCTTCACACTGCATATCTGGCCAAGGGAGGAATAAAGCTGGGATCCAGATGCACAGAGTGGGAGAAGACGAGTGGGTGGGATCCTCTTCACCTCCTTCTCCAAGAAGTCTAGGGAAAACAAGAAGCAAGACTCTCTCCCTGCTGTGGGCAACCACTGTAGAAAGCAGGGATGAGCCATGGGTGATGCCACCTCTGTACAGAGCATGGAGTTTTAGCCCTGTTAATCTGAAGTCAAGTGGACAGCAGAGTAGATTTGTACCTTATAGACTAACCAAAGGTTAGCAAAGCATCTGCTTTCTCTTTAACTGGATAAATATGTGCTGTGTTATACGTGATGACGTACCACACTATGTGCCCAGCTCCCTTTTCAAAATCCTAGATCTGTCTATGCAGAGTAGATCTACAGCTATATCACCAGAGCAATATCTACCTTAAAGCAGATCTATAGCTATAGAGCGATAGACAGAGCGAGTGATAAAGTGAGCACTACAATATGACAGAGTGAGCTACAGTGATATAGTGATAGATATAATTGATAGAGTGAATGATAGTTATAGTTATAGAGCAAACGATACAATATGATAGAGAGTGAGTGACAGAGCAAGACAGTGATATAGTGATTGAGTGACAGAACAAGTGAGAGTAAGTGATACAAGATGATAGAGAGCAAAAGAGGAGTAGACAGTGATATAATGATAGAGCAACACAGTGAGAGAGCAATACGATAGAGCAAGAGTGAGTGACAGTAACAGTGATAGAGCAACTAATACGAGATGATAGTAAGTGCGAGCGATAAACCAAGACAGTGATATGGTGATAGATACGAGTGACAGAGCAAATGATAGCGATAGACCAAGCGATACGATATGATAGAGTGAGCGGGAGCAAGACAGTGATAAGGTGACAGATACGAGTGACAGAGCAAGCAAGGTGATGTGATAAAGAGCGAGCGAGCAACAGGGCACCACAATGACAGAGTGACTGATGGTAACGGTGACAGATACAGCAGGAGAGTGATAGAAAGAAACAGCTCTCGAGGGATAGGGCAGAGCGAGTGCGAGTGAGAGAGATGCCAGATACCGGCAGAGGCACAGCTGGACACACGGGTGCGGGCAGAGGGAGGGTGCGCCCGACCACAGGCTTTCCCGATCTGAAGCTCCCTCCAGCCGCGGCTGCGAGAGGAGGCAAAGGGAGAGGCCGAGGAGGAGGAGAGGAGCCCGGCTCCCCGCGGGCCGCACTCACCAGAAGAAGAGCCGCGAGCAGAGGTTGGCGCCCTGCAGCGGGTTGGGCTTCTCCGCGCGGGGCAGCGCCTCCATGCCGCCG
>NW_005841964.1:1772689-1780079 GCF_000455745.1 Alligator sinensis
GCAGGTTGCAGCCCACCTCATAGCGCCCAAACCTTTCTTGAATGGCATCTAGGGACACAGCTACACGCACACACCGCGCGTGTCGACACGTGCATTTACCGGGCTTTTATGGGGAGGGTTGGGTTTACACGCGCAGGCGTTACAGCGCAGTAAGTCTGTGTCTGGACGGACTTGGGTACACAAATAGGGATACTGTGCAGTAAGGCATCTATGTCCTTAGACCAACACGACTACAACCTAAACCCCTGTCACTGTGCAGGAAACACTCAGGTGGGAATTTGCTACCTGCCTCATGCAGGTAGCAAATTTCCACCCAAATCGGTGCATGTCACCAGAGTTACTGCACAGTGTGCGGACTGCGCAGTGATTTTTGGCCACTGAGAGGTAACTTAAGTTACTGCCAAGTAACGGTGCATGTGTAGACATGCTCATTTAGACACATGCTCACACACTTAAACATACGCTCAAACACACACGGCCCACTCTCACTGGAATCTAGCATTCGCTTAAAACACGCAAATCATGGTTACCCCGAGATCAAATGTGGCCAAACTTTTATTCAGGGGTGGATCTAGGATTTCCCAAAGAGAGGTGTGGGGGTGACTGTACCCCTAGCTCCCTGCTTCCTTCCCCACCCATGCGAACAGACTGTCCTCGACAGCCCGCAGGGACTTTAGGTCTCTAAAGCAGGTGACAAGTCCCACCTCCTTTCCCTTCCCTCCCCATTCCACAGCTGCCATTGTTGCTTTCCCGAATGTTTTGGGGGCTGGGAGAGCACCAGAGCTGTTCCTCCCCACCCAGCCAGGCTGGCCTCATCTGGGGAGGGGACAGGGGCAACATCAGGGCCGGAGAGTAGTTCTTCACTCTGTCCTCCATCCCCTGGGAGCAGGCAGGCTGAAGGGGATTCCCTTCAACCCATCCCCACTGCTGCTGTCCCCAACTGAGATCAGCCCACATGCAGCCTGGCTACACCAGACAGGAGCGGCTCTGGTGCTTCCCCCACCCCTGGGACAGTGAGAAAGCAGAGAAAGTGGGGAAAAGCAGGGGAGGAAGGTTTTCACTTCTTTTTAAAGAGTTAGAAGTCCCCCAAAGCTCCCCTGGTACAGTGCAATCCAAAAGAGGGGGTACAACTGCCCCATTACAGCTTCTCTGGATATGCGCGTGCAGTTTTTAATACAAAAGTTAAAGCTAGGACTCAGTGGCAGCGCGTAGGGGGTGCATGAGGGTGCACATCCACCCCCTGAGAGCGCTTGTGCACCCCCTGCCAGCCAGCGTTCCCCACTTAAGCGATGGACAGGGGGGCAGGTGGGAGCGCTGGTGCTCCCCCTGAAAGCGACGGCTGGGGAGTAGGGGCACCAGGAGAAGCGTTGCTGGCACTTCTGGGTCAGTGCGATCAGCTGCAGGGGGACCCCTCTGACTCAGAAGGCACCCGTCGCTCATGCCAGAACTTCAGAAAAACCTGTAGAAGGTCTTTATACCACTCAGAGGGGGGAAAAAAATTTAAAGAGAGTGAAAAGACATTAAGGTGGAGATCTTAATATAAAGCACCATTACCTTCCTGGGATAAAATAGTAAAGTTGGGCTGCCTGTGAATTAGGATTCTTTCTTTGGATAAGGCAGCAAAATTAAGTCTATAATCCCTGGTTAATTTTAGTCATACCGTAATGACTGCTTTGTTGTTATAACACAGAGAGAATTTTTTTCCCCCAAGGACATTGCCTTTGGAGAAAAGAATAAATAATTTACTTCCTGGATTAGTGTCTTAAATCCTCTCTCTCTCTGCATTCCACCCCCATGATTATGAATGACATTGATACTGTAAATGATACCAACTAGGGCTCCAGCCTTGTAAACATTTACACACATTTAAGTATTTCCAATAACTTAATTTCCAAAACCAAATGCTCTTAAAAGATAATTGGATGGAGGGAGGAAAGCAAAGCAGAAGGGGAAAAAAAACAAAATCATATTAAACAGAAAATATTTTTTTAAAAGCCAGTAGGCTAGATAAATTTGTAGGAGTAGCTGTTACAGAGCTGTCTACCATTGGGAAAATGCCACTATCCGGCAAGAACCCAGAAATAGAACATTGCATCATTATAAAAGGTAATAAAACACAAAACAAGCCATGGAATTGTTTTGTCCTCTGAAAATTTAAGGCTACATACAAAAGAAAATGGGAAAATGAAAAGTGAACAAATTAATAGGAAATAATGTAAAGACAGGAGGGACAAAACCACTAGCTTGACACTTGCACTTACAGTCATATATGGAGTTCTGTGCTTATTGATACACAGATACACACACACACACACACACACACAGAGCCATTTCTAGAAAATACAACTTTATTAATAATTACATACAGCTACCTTGAAAGAACAATAAGGTTGTATGATCAAGCACTCATGATTAGGAAATGCCTAAGAAAAGGCAACACAATTCAACCTCTTATACATATGCATGTTGTTACAGCCTTCAATTACATTTAAAAAAAAAAACCACAAACAGATTTCCTTTCTCATTTGGTGTACAGGAAAACTGGTCATAAGAATGGGCAGCTGTTCAATATTCATTTTATCCTCATTTCTCAATATATGGCAATATGCCTTATTTACTGCTCTATTCATACCTTGGTCTGAATATAGAATTACTAACTTCCCTGTGAGCATTTCTGTGTATTTATCACTACTGTACCCAGTGCTTTACAAACATTTTTCACCCTACATCTCCCAATAGTGTGGTATGACCTTCAATTTCCGGATGGGAAACTGAAGCAAAGTGTTATTAAAATCATTGGAAGGGACCTCAAATATCATCTAGTCCAACTGCCTGCACAGATGCAAGCTGTCTATTCCTAAACTATCCCTAACAAATGCTTATCTGGCCTATTCTTTAAAAATTAAAAAAAAAACTTCCAATGAAGGAGATGTAAATTAAAAATTTCCAAAGAAATAAAAAATGTCTACTCAATTAGGTACATCTAGAACCTACTTTTCCAGGATATTCAACACAATGATGCATTTTCAAAGCGCAACTCCCATTGAAATCTGTTGAAGCTATGAGCATTCAGGACTTCTGCAAATCAGCTCCCAGGGGCCCAAGAAGAGTATTAGGAAATGGGGGGGGTGTCACAAAATGAGTAACCAGGAACAAAAGTTTGGTTTAAGTGATTTGCCTAGCATTACATAGCAACTGTCTGGCAAAGGAAGCATAGAAAGCAGTTTAGAGTGGTTGAAAGCTTTCCAAGGGAACAATTGTCCATAGGAAAATGATGATTTGATGGAATCAAAAGATTCCGATGAACATGTTTCTGTCAAAGCTTTTGTTCAAAACAAGACAGAAAGGCAGACAGGCAAGTAGGCTGCTGGGCTTACCAGCCAACTGACTTGCCTGGTTTCCTTTCATACTATAGGCAAAAACAGTCTGGTAGTCTACTGGCTTACAACCCACCTGTTCAGTTTGTGTCCAATTTGTTATCCCATTTTCTGATTTATTGACTAGAAAGTGTTTCCTCATGTGGGGACAAAGAACCGGAACTGTTTTTAAATTGAACTAGATAAGTTATCAAAAGCATAATATTATGGGAAAAGAAGTTGTTGGGTCAACTATTACCTTGTATTATATGCATAGACAAAGCTAGGATTTTGAAAAGGGAGGTGCAGATAGTGTGGCACATCATCACATATACACAACACATTTTTATCTACTTAAAGGAAAACCAGATGCTTTGCTAATATGCTAGCACCATATTATGCATTTTAAGGTCAAAGCGAAAACCAATATAACTAATTAAATGTGCACTAATTTGCTAGATTATCTATAAAGTTTAAAAAACACAATAAACTAGGCAAAATAATCAAAATATATTGTATCATTAAGTCCGGTAGTCATTATAATTAAATGTACATCTCTTATTCAGATTCATAAAGCAAAATCTACTCTTCTCGAGTGTCTTGATAGTACCGCCAATACTTCCTGTTAGCCATTTCTACACCTGAGTTAAGGTTTTTCCTAGAACTAAAAACAGTCTTCAGGCTACGAAATAGAAGAGAGACATTACCAGGAATGGCTAACAGACAACAAAATGGCAGAAGAAAGGATAGTTTGAACAGTAGGTTAGCAGGACCATTAAAAAGACAGAGGATCATTATCACCCATGGAGTGGAGAGAGATTAGCAGGAATCAGGGAGATGATAATGAGCTATGAAGGTAGTTGGTTTTAAAGTTTGGGTACAGCAACAATCGAAGGGGAGTGCAGCTGCACCATTGCACCCCAGTGGATCCAACCCTGGTTATATATAAGGTCAAGTATATACAATCCCTATGTTGAGGTACAGCTCTAACTTTCTTAAAATGTGGTAGATGTCTGGTAATTCAATTCCTCAGGGCTTTTGTTTGCCTGCAGGAAGTAGGAAAGATAAAAGTCTACTACCTTCTGGGTTTTTTTGGAGGCTTCCTCTAAGCACTGGGATGTTGGCCATATTGGCCACGTCCACATGACCGTGAACATTTGTTTCCCTTGGGACAAGTAGCAGCGGCACACCTTGTGCCACTGCTACTTGTTTCCAGTGAATACCCATGCCACATGCCCTGTGCTGGCTCCAGAAGCCTTACCTGGGGTCCTGGGCACCTTGGAGAGCTGCAGCCATAGTACTCCTGCAGCTGGAAGCCCAGCCAGCAGCTAGACCATGGCTCTGGCCAGACAGGCTCTGGTTTTAGGCTATGCTCACTGCTGCCACGGGATCTCCTGGGATCAAAAAACACACCACGCTGCCAGGTAGCTGTGTGGGAAATGCCTGCATGTGTGGTGTTTGTCTCGCAAACGGGTCTGTGGCGCCACATACCACATGTCCACACTTATCTGGGCACGGCCATTTATGGCTGGAGGTTTTTGCCTGGGGTGTGCTAATGCTCCTGCTGGCACTTAGGAAACTCTGGGAAGGTCTTGCTCTGGGTCATAACAAATGCCAAGTCTGGAATCAGAAAGGAGGAGTTTGTTCTCTACGTCAGATTGGCAAGGACTTTGCTTTCCTCTGTAGCATGGGGCATGGTCCTCTTCAAAGCATCCTCTCAGCATGTATTAACCAGTTACTTCTCTGTCACTGCAGTGCCAGAGCAATGGCAGCATCCTCATCCATGTCTACCTGTGTTACATTATGGGGTGTTCTTGGTGTTCCTGGTTTTGTGCCTCAATTGTGTGTGGAGGTCTGAAGTGGCAGTTTTGGGGATTCTATGGGTAAAAGCTTTTCCTCCCCTTCTCTGCCATATTCATTCAACATGTTCACAACACACTGAATTTGACTGTCCACTATCTTTGCATTCTTCATTCCATCCTGCTTCCATCCCTTCTCTGACTATAAATGAGTTTTCTAAGTAAGAAAGAATACTAACATTTAGGGTTATTTCTTTGTAGGTGACCTACAGTAGGTAGCATGTGAGAAAGTTGTGTGTTACTATGGTTGCCCTAGAGTGGAGGGCTTCTGAAAGAGCTGTCACAATAGATTTAGAAAGCATTAATTACTTGTTTTAAGAGTCCAGGAACCCAAATTATGGGGATAAAAATTGAATCAGCCAATCATCATTATGGAGTTCAGTGAAGTCCATCTTCATTCTATTCCTGGTATCTTAGGTTAGTCAGCACAGAAAAAAGAATTTATTGGGAGGTTGAGGATTTAGAAATTCATAGTTTTTTTTTCTATCCTTAACTAGCATTTGCTCTACCTTCCCCCAGCATACTTTGAAACCACTGATAAATTAAATAAATTCCTGACCTGACAAAGAGAAATATCAGAAACAGATTCTAAGGTACATACAGTATGAAGCATCACACATTTCTGACCCAATACTCTTCTCAGCTGAATTCACCCAAACTCCATTTTTCCATCTTCTTTGTTCACAGACTTATTAGCTTTGTATCCTACCCCAGTGAGTTTTATTTTTTTCTCTCCATCTTTTTAATTGATTCGGTTTCAATGAATCACATGGCTATACAAAACTCAAGTTACCCTTAAACAATATCATGACAAAACCCCAGAAGCATTAACATAGTTGTTGAAATAGGAAGGCTGACAAGAGAGCTTCTTCCTCCCACTATGGAGGCAACAGCTGCTCCAAAAATCCTACCAAACAGGTTTCCTTTATAAGTTTCCGTTCCTTCAGGGTGACCATGAGGTCACCATATTCAGTTTATTTTGTACCAAAGGGAAAGGCAACTTCCAGAGTACCACTTTTAGCTCGATTCATAAGGATAGATTCTTTACCTCTGTAGCCCTCCCTCCCCCAAAATGTAAAAGTGGAAACTGTCCCAGAACCTTCACAGAGAATTCCCTAAGTGTGCTCCCCTCTCCTCTATAGCAATCCAGGCCAGATATTTCAGCTAACCACTGTTCTGGAAGTTGACATGGGTAGAGGTGATTCTTCACGTAGGCCTTGGAACTTTTTAAAACTATTTCTTTTCAAAATAATTAATTGATTCTGCATTTGTTTTAATCTGTTTAAATGGCGCAATGACAATTGGATGACTAGACAGTAAAAGAGTTAATAATTTGAGGAATGATTAGAAAATCATAGAGCTAAGTGCTGTTCTTTCAATTCATTCCTATAGATCTATCAGTAATGTTTATTTATACGAAATAAGCATATCACTTGTCATCCGAGTAATTTAGGACCATTTCTCAAGTTTATGAATGTCATTTTGAATGCTTATCCTATCTTCCAAAGCAGTAGAGAATAGAGTGTGCTACCTGCACCAGAATTTTTTTTGTCTAGAGTACAAATGTGACCCTGGGCATAACACCACCCCCTGGGCGGGGGTGGGGCCTGGTGGTCTCCCGGCCTGCCCCTCCTGTGCGCGCCTTAGTGCCCTGGAGGAGCAGGTGGGTGAGCTCCAGGCTGCGGTGAGTAGGCTGAGGGGGATCAGGGAGGCAGAGGACGAAATTGATGCCTATTTCTGTTCCCTGCAGGCCCGGTCGCCCATGGTACAGCCCCCACAGGAGCCGCAGCCATCGCTGGAGTGGAAGATGGTGCCCAAATCTAGAGCTGCTAGGCAGAGAGCGGTGGAAGCCCCCCAGGTTCAGCTGGGGAACAGATTTGATGCCTTGGCAGCGGCGACGGATGAGGGCAGAGGGGTCGGCCCTGCAGGGGACGATGCCGCTCCACGCAAGACAGAGACTGGGAGGAGAGACAACACCAGGAGGAAAAAACGCCAGGTCCTAGTCATCGGGGACTCCCTGCTGCGAGGGCTGGAAGGTCCGATCTGCAGGCCCGACCCCATGTCACGGCAGGTCTGCGTCATGCCTGGGGCTCGGGTCAGGGACATCACGGAGAGGATCCCGGCCTGCATCCGGCCTGCAGACTGGTACCCCATGGTTGTCGTCCATGTGGGTAC
>NW_005841964.1:1783696-1784666 GCF_000455745.1 Alligator sinensis
CCCCCCCCCGGCCTTGCCTGCCCCTGGGGCCCCTCACCCATCAGGGAAACTAGGGCAGACTCCGACAGTCGTCCCCCCCGGCTCTGTTGTGCTCACCCAGCCACACAGGCTGCAGTCAGTTCTCTCCAGGCTTGGAGTCTCCACACAAGCAGTCCCTGCCTGATCCTGTGGCCACAGCCTCCTGAGCCAAGAACTGGATATTGTATCACACTGGATACTGTGTCACTCCAGTTGCAGCTTCTCCACTGTTGCTCCTGCAGGGCTCTCTCAGGGGCTCTCTGAGGGACCACTGCGCTGAGACTCTGAATCCGGTCACCAGCCTGTCCCTCAGCCCCTCTCTCTCTCTCTCTCTTTCTTGTTCCCCCCCACACAAAAAAAGACTGCTCCCCCTTTTATCCAAGCCTCTCAGCCAATCCCAACTCAGGATCCTTCCCAGGCTTTTGCTAACAGCTCTACTTCAAAAATTTGCTGGGGTTACATCACCCCTCCCACTTCCAACAGGGCTGCTTCCAAAACAGCTTCACTTGCCCTCAGAACCTACAGTGTCCCCTCTGGGACAAACTCTCTCTCTCTGCCAGGCAGCTCTTCCCATTCTGTTCAGGTGGGTGCATTTTTTAAAGGCTGCTACACAAAACAGAAACAAACATCAAAAAAAATCCCTAAGACATTAAAAAAATTAAACAAAAATGGCATTGTTTTGGCAGTGTTGCTTTCTAGGGGGTCATCTGAATCGTGATTTTTCCAGGAAAGTTAACTACATTTTTACCATGATTTAGTTATCCATCTTCCTCCCTTTAAAAAAACTCAGAACTCAAACTTCCCCCCCCCAAAGGGAGGAAGACAGATAATAGTCACATTTTTAAAAGACTTCCTCTCCAAACCTAAATATGAGCTAACAGTCTTTACCTCAGCTGTTCCAAATCTTTTATTTTAGCAGTGCTACAAAGGTTTATCCAAACTAAGCATCTTT
>NW_005841964.1:1784697-1811235 GCF_000455745.1 Alligator sinensis
CTTTCCCTATGGATTCTGATCTAGATTTTTGTAAGTATTAAACCTTTGCAATGTTAGTAAAGTGAAACTTAAGAGATTTAGAAAAAGGAGGCCCATTTTTTCAAAAAGCCATGAGAAACCCGAGTCACTTTTGAAAATGGTTTACGTTCTGGCAGCAGAACTTGATGTAGTTATGTAGATTTTGCAACACTGAGTGAAATAATACTAAGTAACTTTTAAAATATGGACCCTTATATATAAGGGAGGGAAGGAGCACCTGATAACCAGATTGAAAATTTATTAAGCAAGTCTGAGTAACCCCTGGTTATTTTAATAACAACAAAGGAATGGGAGAACTAATATCCTTCATAAAAGCAGAACCCAGATTTGGCCCTAAGGATCTGAGTTTGCGCTGTTTTCTTTGGTACAAAAAGAAAGAAATTTTCCTCGTATATTAAATAATATCCCCTCCGGCTATAAAAGTAGAACTGCAGATCTTGTTGCCTTGCAAAGTTTTTCAATTAATATGCCACTTATCCAGTGGCATATTACATTTAAGTAGTGTAACATCTGTTGCCATTTTCTTTCTGCTGTGGATCAACAGTGTCTTCTCTTATCCACTGGGTCAAGCAGCAGCACTAAACTATAAGCAGCACCCAAAAGTCTGTTGGACACAATAAATCTACTGGTTAAACACACGTTATGCTTCTGTGAGAAATAATGCTTTTTTTCCCCCCCATCTTTGCTGTTCTAAAGTAGTAAACTTAATTTTCAGTTAGCAGGAGTGTAGACTCCTCCACCCTGGGCACTTACAGCTGACATGGCAGTGCCTCTACCTCTGCATGCCTCCTAGTCTTCAGGTGAACCACTCAGCCTCCAACACCTTCTGGGTTTCAGTAGCCTAGCTTTGTGGCTAGTTAAGTAAAAAGTTGCACCTCAGAGGTACCTAAAGTTCAAGATAAACACACCAACTCTTGTCCACTTTCTGAGCTCAAGCCTCAGCAGACTACCAGACCTACCTTTCTATAAGAAAGTCCTCTTCATGTCCTGGCTCAAACCAGCCTGATCAGATCTTTCTATGGGAGACAAGTGGGGATCCTGGTTTCTCCAAATTAAAAAAAAATACCCAGTTTTCAGTTAAAAAAGTACCCCAAATCCACATTTTTCCATGATTAAAATGAAACACCACTATACATATATCTATATATTAGTGACACTTCATTTAAGTCTCAGAAAAATGTGGATTTGGGGTTTTGGGGGTTTTTTTAAACCAAAAATCATGGATTTTTTTAAATAAGAGTGTCACGGCGGGGTCCCACAGGAGGGCCGTGATCTCCCTGAGGTCCCTCTCACCGCGTCATGTCCGGCCCAAGGGCACCCTCTTATTCTCGCCTACCACGTCTTTGATGTTCAGTAAGTTTGGGAGGCTGCCTTACACCTCCTTGGGCATGGCTAGTCGAGACCTCCGCCCCGTGGTCCCCATGTTCTCCTGGCCCCCCCCCCCCCCAGGGTCTCCCTGTACAACAGGTGCTCCCCAGGCACCCTAGCCTTAGGGCCACGCGTGGCTCCTACCAACCCCTAATACCACACCCCAAGCCTCGCAGATGTTCTGGATGTTGTCCTGTCGCAAATCAACTCGCCCGTTCCCTCGGGCCTGCTCCGTACGCTAAGGAAGCGCCCCCTCCTGGGCTCCCCCACTCTGGGCTCACTCTAGTATACTACCCCTCTCTTGGGGCTCTCGAGGCCGACTTTAGTCCTTCTCTAAAGTGTCGTCCCTTTCCGGGACCCTTGTCCACTCTGGGACTTATTACCAAGCCCTCTGATCTCTTAGGCCCACCGCACTGCTAACCTCCCTCCTCTGGGCGCACCGTGCTGCTATCCCCTTTTGCCGGGGACCGCCACCGCACTTTGCCCTTCTCCTGGGCTCTGTACTGCTAACCCCTTTCGTCGGGGTCCACTGCAGCACCCTGCCCCTGTCTGAGGTCTATTGCAGCACTAGCCTACTACCCGGGCTTGCTACACCCATCCTGGGCTTCTCAATAGTCCCCCTTTCTCTGGGACTTACTGTGCCCATGCTAGGGCTCCTCAACAATACTGCCCCCTCTCTGGGGCCTGCTACACCCACTCTTGGGCTCCTAATGATACAGCCCCCTTCTAGGGCTTGCTGTGCCCCCCTTGGGCGCCAGGGTCCTCACGCTCCGTCATGAGGCCCCTTTAAGGATACTGCACCCTCACTAGCGCCGGAGTTCCCACACTCCTGGGGTTCCCTCTGAGTATGCTGCGCCCTCGCTGGCACTAGGGCCCCACACCCCTGTAGGTCCCTTGGGATTCAACCACTCCTCTCTGAGCTTCACTGACCCCACAACTCTGCCCTGCAACTCTCGGGGCCTAGTGCACCCTCACTGGCACCGGGGTCCCCACTTTACCGTGAGCCCCCTATGAGGCCTCCTCCAACCCCTACAGCCTCACCCAAACCACCAGCATAATAAACAACAACAACAACAACAACAACAACAACAAAACCACAAGCCCCTAGGCTACAACATAACTATAAGCCATCTGGTTAAACCATGGTGATCCAACCTCTTTGAGCTGCCCTCCTTCACTCAGCTAGAGCAGTTCCTGCAATGCTCACATCCTAGCTCCTGCCTCTGTGGCTGCTGACAGGGAACTACTAGCCTGGCTTCCACCCTGGGTTTTATAAGGGCCAGGCCCTGCCCCCTTCTGACCAGCTGACTTTCCTTAGTTGCCCTGGCAACCCACAGCTGTGCTCATTATTGTCCTGCCAGGACTCTCTCCCTGGCAGTTTCTCCTCTCTAGGAGCAGGAGCACCGAGGTGCCCTGCGACAAAGAGAAAACCAGGATCCCTGCTGATGATCCACTTTAGCTCACCACTACAATCATCAAATGAACTAAGGGGATCTTCCTTTTTAGTTCTTCACTCTTAGCTTGTTGTCAGCTTGGCTTCATGCATTACAAAGCAGTTCCAATTGGGATGCCAGCAGACCACTAACTAATGTATAGAATTTATATATCCCACCCAATAAGAACTGGTATTTAATTGCCTTGATATTTCTTAATTTGCTCTTTTAAAAAAATAAGATCTAGGCCCCACTATTGCTAACAGTTATTCATAAGCATAGCTTTGCATAGGAGTAAAGGACTAAAGACTTTACATGCTTCATTTTACTCTGTTACTTATCACTTCTTATACTACTTCAGTCAAGTCACTGCAGCAGCTAAGTACCTTCCAACAGTATATTAAATGTGGACTACTCTGTGTCAAGTGTTGCGTGCAGTCTCTCCTACTTTCCAAGGTAAGATGATTGTGAGCAACATACCGTTTGTTCTCATAAAGGTTTTTGTGCATGTGTGTGTTTAATACATGCATTGACATGCCTATGTTTATGTAAGAGAAACTGAGGTTGAAGAACACTTTTTGCTTGGAACAGATAGAGGTGAAGTTTTTGATGGCTCTCAGATCCCATTAGAATTGAATTCCATATCATCAAACAAGCTGCTCTGAAAAGCTTTGCTTTTTTGCCCTGGCACATTGTGCCCTTGTAATAAAAAAAGTTCTTTCTTCCCAGGTGTAGACCTGTTAACAACAATCTCCATCCTAGAGGGTTTAAAAAAATAGCCTGTGGCTGGTCCTGAAGATAAGAATTTAGGCCTTGAATTTGATTTAATACTTTAAGGGAAACCAGTGCATAGACCAGAAAATAGGCATGATATGTTTACAGTAGCCAGGGTAGCTGAAGAGACATGCTGCAGTGTTCTATGCTATGTGGTATTGTTCAACTAAACTGCATTGCTATAGTTCAGCTTAGAGATAACAAAGGTGCCTGTGTGTGACCTGGCCTTGGTTATACGCCACAAAGCTGGAATGGAGTCCGCTAGTCAATTGTAGATTGAGGGGAAAAAGAGTACTCAAAAGGTGTTGCTATGCAAGAGCCCGGCATCTGGAAGGATTCCAGGAGCAATGCTAAGCCATGGAAAGAAATGGCTAATTCAGAGCATGTCCCTTCAACTAAAGGGGACTTCACTGTGGTTGTAAACTATTCAGGTATTTTCCTCTCATTGTCTTCTGTTAAAACTGCTCCTTTTTGTTTAATTAAATATTTCTTGAAGCAGGAACCTGAACCTGTCTCCTGTATCCCAGGTGAATGACTTAACCCAGAGATTCCCAAAGTGTGGGGCATGCAGCCCTGGGGAGAACACATTTCCTGGGTGGGAGCACAAGCAAATAATGGCCATTGATTGCTGCCAGGTCCTCAGAATTGGTGGCAGTCAGGAATTGGCATCAGGGACCACCCATCCACTGCTGGACCCCCATCCACTGCTGATTCCTGGTGATGTCCCTCAGTGGTAGAGGGAGCCACAATGGTGGCAGCTGAAGTAGGGGGAGGAGTGTGAGAGTGCCCACTCTGCTGTGGTGAAACAAACCCACAAAGACTGTGATATACACTGTCTTAACCACCAAGATACACCCTTTCTCTTCCAGCACTAATGAATACTGGCACTTTTATATTAACAGCTCCAGTGATATATTGAGAGCCTCATTCCAAAATAGAAACCATGCATTTGTGGTTAGGGCACTCACCTTAGATGTGGGACTGCCAGCAAGTACCCCACCCACCAGGCTACTGGCTTTCCTGGAATGCATTTCCATTTTTGCAATACAGAGAGAGAAAATGTTGAAATCTCTAGAGGTTTTGCAAGATGGGAAAAAGTTTCCTATCTGGTTTACTCTGGATAGCTACAATTAACAGCACATTCAAATGAAATTTAGAGATGCAAAGGAGATTGCAACATAGCTGGAAGCCAATGCAGTAGAAGATGGTTTCCTTAAGATGAAATAAAGTAAAAATATAGAAGGTAATATAGAAAGTAAGAGCTTAGGCAAAAGAGAGGAGAGAAGAATTAAAAAAGTATGGAATGAGATTGAACATGGGTGAGATTAAAAGACGGGTTGTAATGGGGTCACTGGAGTGAGTTCAGGAGTCAGAAGTTTGTCTGCTGTCATCCTCTGTGTCTTTAATGAGAAAGAAGGAGGAGCTGGTGGAATACAAGCAAAGGTCACTTTGTCAGTTTTCTTTTGGAAGTAACTGGCAAGATCCTTCACAGAAAGAAGTGAAGGACATAAAGAGTCAAAGAACGAAAAGGTTGGTTTGCCTATAGATACGGGACTCCGTTAAGTTGTGGAATTAGAGTTGTTCAACTAGGGACATGGTAGAGCAAAAGGAATGGTAGAAAGGGCAAAAAGTGAGGCATGAATAAACAAAAGGGTAGAGAACCCTCATCAGAAGCAGTTGAGAAGTTATCATTTAGTTGATAAATTAAAGTCACAGAGCAACCTAGTGACAGGGTGGTGGGGGAAGCAATGAGTGAGGTCAACGAGAAACTCAGTGGAGAGAAAGGTACTTGGCAAATGGATGAGTTGAATCAGGGTCACATTAAATTAAGATGTGAGGGTAAGGATACATGTATTTAATGAGTCAGATAGGTCATCAACATGGAAGCTTAAAGTCATGGAAAACAAGCAAGAGTAAGGAGAGGGAAAGAGGAAGGTTGATGAGGCAAAACCGGGCAGACAGATAACATCACTGTGGAAGGGCAGGAGAGAAAACAGATTTAGGACAGTTCAAAATGAGAAGACATTTGAAAGCAGCAAGAACAGTAGAGTAAAAGCCCACCACTGACAATCTGATGGAGAGCAAGAGAGACCTCCCTAAGAGAGGGCAGCTTGTCAGGCAAAGAGTTCCAGGTCTCAGAGACCATAGCTGGAGGGAACAACATTTAAAACAGGAGTCAGGTCTGAGTGCAATCATTTTAGAAAGGGAGCATTTTAGCAGAAAAAGGTGGGGGGGGGGGGGGGGGGGGGGGGATAGGCATGAGAGGTGTGGTAAAGCAATGCAGCAGTGGGTCTCTGCATAGCATGCAGCCCAGGGGGGTTGTAGCTCACCATGGCATGACCTGCAGGCATGCTGCCCCACTGGTGCCCCTGGCTGCTTAGAAGTTGGACATCCCTGATATAGAAGGTGTCAGTGGCAAGAGATACAAAGGGCAGATGGCCGAAATACACTAATCCATGCCAAGAAAGCCATGAAATTCTGTTCCTAGCCATATCTCAAATCCAAGCTAGCCAAGAAGTGTCCTTGTTACAGGGCACAGCCTTGCAGTTGTGGTCCTCAGTGATGGGCAGGGATCCTGGTTTTCTCCGATAAAAAAAAAATCCCAAATTTTTGGGTTAAAAAGGTAACCCAAAATACATATTTTTCTATGATTAAAATGAAACACCACTATACTTGTGTGTGTGGGGGGGGGGGAGGTGGGGTTGCTTTTTGTGTGGGGGGGGGGGGGGGTAGCATTTCATTTTAGCATGAAAAATGTGGAGTTTGGGTTACTTTTTTAAATCTGAAAATTATGGATTTTTTTTTTTTTTTTTAATCAGAGAAAACCGGGATCCCTGGTGATGGGGAGGGGCCAGGGCTAGGCTGCAATACAGAAGCTACAGCTCCTGTCCTAGGCACTGGGTATGTAGTTAGATTTAGTTAAAATAAATAAAGATTTTTAAAAAAATCACAACCACAGCCCAACATGCCCTGGCCACCTTGCACTCTCATATAATAACACAGTATGCCAGTGCTTGCAGCTATTTCTCCACTAGCTTCAGGTGATCCAACCAGCCACCAGTGCCCTACCCCATGGAGAAGCTGGCAGCCTAGTCTTCCACCCAGGTCACACAGGACTTCCTCTTTTCCACAATACAACAAAGCAAATGCAAAAAAAAAAAAAAGCTTTAGCATCATCTATCTTTTTAAGCTCAGTCTTTGGAAAATAGACAAACCTCCTTTCCACAAGAAACTTCTACTATGAGCTAACTTTACCTGACCAGTCAACCTACCAACTACTGAACCGAACACTCTCCTTATTGCTCTTCCTTCAAAACCTGACATCTGCTTCAGCTGTTATAGAGCAGAGCTGAGGCAGGCCCAGCAACTTCATTAACTCTTTCCTGACTTGTGTGGGATTTGTATGCCCCGTCACACAACAAAAGCAAAGCAGTTAAAAAGAGCAAAAGACTCTCACATTTCAGAGTAAAAAAAGATACAGGTACATTTTTTTCAGACTGTTACAAGTATGTGAAATTGATAAGCTATAAATTTAAATGTACCTCTTTTATTAAGTGAACAGTATAATCAGGACTTTAATTAGGCATCGAAATATGATAGGTAACCTTCATCTTAGGGGTAGGAGCCATATTTTTGTTTTGTACAATGGATTCTGGTCCATGACTACGGCTGCCAGACATTACTGCCATACAAATACATAGTAATAATAACAGTTACCTTACTGGCTTTTGTTGTCTGTGCTGAGCATGAGTCACACAGTATTTCAATTCTCTAGAGGTTTTTCTTTAGAAATCTTAAGAGTCTAGTGTTTCCTTAGAGGAAGGTCATTCTCTGCAGGAAGATCCATCCAGAACAAAAAGCCTGGAGCCTTAATTGTTTGTGTCCCATTGTTTGTGAGAAGTGAACTGGACAAATGGTGTAGACTACATCAGATATACTAAAATCTTATATAAAATGTTTTTACTCAGACTTGTTACACCTACTTACTTTGTTCAATATGCCCCAACATCAGTTAGTAGGGCAGCCAAAACATTTATATCAAAACTAGAGTCTTGAAACTTAACTGATTTTCAAACCTGCTGCCACCCCTCTTACAACTTCCTTATGTATCTCTAAAACAAAAAACCCCAAATATAAAAACTTGACAGGCCTATTGTAACCACAGACATCCTTTCTTCTGGTCATACTGTCTCTCTTGGTTAATCCAGTGGTAGAAGAGAAAATTAAGGCATCTCTGCAGCTCTCAGTTGTACTGAAAGTGACGTGGAATCCTTGCAGTCCAGATCTAGCACAAAATGCTCCAGAGATGACTAAAAGCAATGACTGCTCTGATAGTGGGTGAATATTATTCGACACAGAAAGGTACATGGATTTCCCAGTTTCACTGTTTTAACAGGAAAGAAAAACCCTATGGATGTATTTATTCAGTTGCGATATAACACCAATTGTTATTAAAACAATGCTTTTTAAACTGATCTAGTGATCATGGACTCATACAGCAGAATCTACAGCATTTCTATGTAACCCGGGCAGTACTCCAAAGGGTACCCCCTCTCCAATTGAAGGGATCAAAGCAGGTGCACAAGCACTGTGGGAGGTGTAGGGGACTCTCCTCCCACTATAGAGCAGAGCCAGACCACCACTGGGGACTTAACCATATACCTTTTATGGAGGGAACAACACTGGGAACATAACAGGCATAATCAGGGGGTATAGGGGACACTACAATGCCCCAAGGGGGCAGGATTCAACAAAGGTTAGACACTTACAATCATTGACAAAAGACAGGGTTAACAAAATATAAAACACAAACAGCAGAGCAAACAATACTGGTTGGGGAAATATAAAAAGGCACAAAATACAAAATGTCAAAGGACAAAGAAATATAGGGCCTAGGTACCTGGAAGGGGAGAAAGCACAATGGCCCCTTCCACTGCAAGAAGAATTCTTCCTTGTTAGCTCACTCACCCCAAATCACCAGAGATGGGACTTAAACTTCAATCACCCACATGGTAGGCAGAAACACTGCCACACAGCCACCAGTGCTGGTACTGCTCCAAGCTGCTAGGGATCTTGACCTTCCTGGAGCCCGGCCTCATGTCAAACTGCCCAGTCTCTGATTGGAGGAGCTGGAAGCCGAGCTGCGAACCCCTCAGGTTGCTGCTCAGATCCTTGCTGGAGCGGGAAACCTCTCCTGCTGGCCACAGCCTCTCGTAGGGGATCCTGGAGCCCAGCAGGAAGCCTCTCCTGCTGGACACACGACGTGATGCTGAGGGTCCAACTGCTGCCTACAGGTCCTGCTCCTTCAGGCTCTTCTGGGGCAACTGCTTCTGCCCCCCTGGCTCAGCTCTTGCCAGCTCTTTGAAGCTCCTTCCTCATGGTCCCTCACTGGTCTCTTCCCTGAGTCAGCCATGCTGCCCCTTTTATCCCCCTCCAGGTGACCCAAGGGGCCAATCAGGGGACATGAGGGGTGAGTCTCTGGGGCCTGGTTGGTGAGGAAAGGGAATCCCAAGTCCTCCAATCATCTTTTGCCCTTTCAAAACCCCTGGGCTAGGTCAGTGCCAGCTAGCCCATCACATCTACATTTTGATGTCTTTGTCCTAATACTACTATTAATACAAAAGGCTTAAATTTTATTATTGTTATTATTTCATGATTTATTAATTTGAGATGAAAAAATGTGGGGCAGCCACATGCCAATAGATCAAACATGGAAATAGAAAATTTGCCAAGAGAAAAAAAATGCAATTGTATAAGCAGCCCACCAAAGTTTCTCTCCTTAAGGACCCAGAATTACCTGGCAGAATCCATGACATGGACTGGGGCTTCTGGAATATATCCTTATCCAGTCCACCACCCACCAGCAAGGCCTCCACAGACAAATCAGACCCACACTGCTCACCCAGTCGCTGCAGCTGCTACCAGCAGCCTGGTTGCAGCTCCAGTCCCTGTGCTCTGCCACCTTCCAGGGTATGGCACTACCCAGCTAACACCTTTGCTCTTAAACGAGGAGGGGGGTGAGGGTAGTGAGTGCCAACTGGCAGTCAGCAACCACTCACAGACGCTGCTGGCAGTGGCAGTGGCCAGCGGTGATTGTGGACCACCTGCAAACATCACCAGTGGTGTCGGCAGGGGTGGGGGCGTGGTGAGCAGTGACCACCCGCAGGCGCCACCGGCAGTGTCAGTGGTGCCTTTTCACAGGGGGTGCACTGCCATGTGCACCCCATAAGCATCACCAATGCCCACACATCCTTCTGAGAGCCCCTAGCAGAGCCCTGCAGAAGAGAGTGCTACAGTATGTCCATTCTCCTTCTTTTCCCCCTCAGCCCTGCCAGGGTAGGCACAAGAGAGGGGCTGCCTGGGAGGAGACTCCGAGCCTGGGAAGACCCTCCTGCAAGCCCCTGTGTGGCTGGGTGAGAACAGCAGAGGATGGGGATGCAGGGCCAGGGGAAGACTGTTTGAGACTGCCCTGGTTTTTCCCCTGTGTACATTTTAAAAAATGTACAGAAGTCAATGATATGCCTACAATGGCTAGTGCCAGAAGCAAACTCCCCTGCCACCGCTGCAGCTTAATAGATGATTTTTCTGACTATTCAACTGCAGACATGGAACACTTTAGATATTCCCTCAAAGAAAAGACCAGAATAGAAATGTACAAAATACTGAACACCGGAGCCCCAATAAGACTGACAGATCTTTAATGAAGTCTGGAAACAGATCATTGCTGGTATATCCAAAAAGGATGACAGTGACAACAGGAGAAGAACTGAATTACTCTGTCTTACAGGGAAGGTCTTCCACACTGTGGTATTACACAAGATGAAAAAAGGAGCAGATACAAAGCATAGAGGAGAACAGAATGGTTTCAGGTCCAAGAGATATTGCAGAGACCAAATATTCATACTAAGGACCTGAGTGAAGAATATATAGAATGACAGCTGCCCCTTGTCATGAGTTTCACTAACTTTCAAAAGATAGTTCAAAGACTGCATAGATCTACCCTGAGAGGGGGATCCAAGATTTCACAAAAAAGGGTATGGGAGCAGCAACCAGCACTGCAGGGGTGTCTGCACTCCCCTCCCCACCCCTATTGCTCAGAGACGCATCCCTCCCCTTCCTTCCCCCTACTGCTTTCCCAGAAGTAGTGCAAGCTCCAGGGCTATCCGTTCCTGCTCACTCCAGTTGGGCTGGCTTAGGGACTGGGCTCAGTAGGGAACCGTGGCAGTGGTAATGGTTTGAGTGGTTCCCCCACCCATGCTTGCTCCCAGACAGAACACAGAGTTCCAGGGAGGGCAAAGAGGAGAGGGAGGGTACATGGTTCTGCAAGCTGGGGGAAGCAGGGCCCAGCACTCTTACCCCTGCCAGCAGACTCTGAAAGAGTCTTCGGCTGAGCTGCTGCTGTCACCACAGCATGCTCTGCCCACCCCAGCTCTTGCTCTAAAAATAGCAGCATCAGCCAAGGGTGTTTTGGAGTTCCCAGCACAGGTATGCTACTGGGGTGCAGACTCTGCTGGGTGGGGGATGATTGCAGCCCCTCCTAACTTGGCATCCAGGGCAGGTGCCCGTCTTGGTCAACCCTAGATATGCTATGCAAATTAACAAACTGTTTCTGTGTCACTGAATCTGTATTTTTACTGTTCTAGTCCAGACTGTACTAGCATTTCATTTTGAGGAAGGATCTCAGACCTCCCCACACTTTCTCTCCTAGGCATGTCTTATTCCTCACACTCTCCTTCCCTACTTCTCCCCTTCATCTTGAATCTGCTGCAGGCATAATACACACCTGCACATTCCTACTAAGCTTTAACTTAAAGCTAGCTTTTACTAGGCCCTGGCACACCATCTCTCATTACACTTCTTTGTTTCCACATTTAAAATATTTCACGAGTATTTCTTTAGCAAAGTTATGTCTGTCCTTATGATTTTTCTTCTTCTGACCTCAACACAAAACAGTATTCATACAGTCAGTAAAGCTTCACCAACTTTAGGGCACAGCCTAGAGACTTAAGAAAAGCTAAATGCAATGCAATTCAGTATTCATGGTTATATTTATGTTGTTTGTTCGTTGTGGGAATAAAAAGCTCCGATACATTTATTAGAGTACCTAGAATGGATTTCTGTTTGTTTGGAATGAAGGTGGCAATGTCAAGAATTTTTCCATCATTTTAATGTATACTTTCTATTCCACAGTGCCCATGCTGCACAAAATGTTTATCTTTTCTTTTCCTGCAGTACATTTGGCATAAGATAGGTATTTTTCCCTACCTCTTGTTTACTGTGAAGCACAGACAACACTGCTCTGCTTTGTTTATTTTCTTCTTTATATAAAAAGCATCATCAATAGCACCAGAGCAGATATAATAATGAACAATAATGGAAATTGAGGTAGTCATCAATAGAGTTTTTATTATTAAATACATACTGCAGTATTGTACAGAGGCAATAGTGAAGATGGATTGCATGCACTGCAAGGATGCATATGTAGACATAGTGGCTGCTATGTACAGCTCCCAGTCCAGGTACATGATTCTACAACTGCCTCTAGTCAGGTAAACCTTATATGTACACAGAGGTAACTGAAGGGTTGGAGATTAACAAGACCCAGGACAACATAAAGAAACAATGCAGTATGTACCGTTGAATATCACTACATAGAAATGCATTTTTTTTAACGTTTTCCAGAAACAAAGTGTCAACTCTCCTAACTATCCTCAAACAAGCCACTATTAATCACTGGCTGATTTCTTATATTCATCACACCATTAATGGGGAAATCACAAAAGTTCAGTTTGAAAACAAAATTAACACATAATAGAGCTGCTTGCAACTTTAAATACATGAATTGTGTTTTCTTGATCCACATAGATTAGGAACATCAGTATAACTAACTCTGAACAAAGTGTTTTCTGTATTAATAAGCGTAGGGAGTGCAAATTTTTCTACCAGACTATCCGATCAAAATGCTTCAAAATTTGATATGAGGAAATAATACTGGATGGTCAAAGGAGAAAGTCACGTAGGTCTTGCTAAAGTCAGATTGACTATCTTACTTAATAATATCCAATTTCTAGGGGATAGATCCAATAAAGTACTTAAGTGCCTAGAAGCAAGTAGTTTTTGTGGGTGACATCTTTTATTGGACCAACTGCATGGCTGAGGTAGATTTAGACAAGCTTTGGGGTTTGCAGAGCAGGACTTGAGTGGAAATTAGGAACCTACATCCAAAATCACTATTCAGTTCTCACCTAAAGTGCCTACACTCTATATGGACCTTAAATTTCTTTCATTTTAAAATTCCCTGGACAATTAGAGTTCTATATGTGTCTATGCTCCTAAGCATTTAGTCCTAAGTCAGGCCAACTCCATAACTAGCTCAAGCATATCAGGATACAGAAACTCCAGAATGACTGATACAGCCCCCTGAAGCATGCTCAGAAGACCTACTAACATGCTGACAAGATGGAACCCATCACACAATTTCTTTTTAAAACAAAAAAAAAAATGCTCTCTGCTGCCTCAACCCTTGTATATACAGTACAGTCACGTCATACACGCATTTAACTTGCACAAATTCAACTTTACATGGAATGGGAGGGGTGGGCGGGGCTTCAGTTTGCGGCGGCGGTGGGAGCAGCATGGTGGTGGCCCAGTGGGACGTAGCCATCCCCCCAACCACCCCGCGCTGTGCTGCTGCCGTCGGCTGCACAGCTCCAAGCACAGCTCCGCGGCAGCGGCGGGAGGTTTTGGAGGCAGAGGCAGTCACCACTAGCTATGCGCAATTTTCACCTTACGCGATGACCTCAGAACCTAACCCCTGCGTAAGATGCAACACACCTGTAATGGTATATAATTCAAAATCTACTGACAACCTATCACAAGCTACATTTTCCAATACAGCCCTGTGCTCACGAACAGTCTTGCCAACTCACCAAATTGCCACACAGGGGGCACGTCTACACATGCACAGTTACTGCGCAGTTACTTAGGTAACCAAAAATTACTGCTCAGTATGGGTGTGTGTCTACATATGCACACCCATACTGCACAGTAACTATGGCAGCTTCTGCCAACTTGGGCGTAAATTTGCCACCTGCATGGCAATGCACGTGTAGATGCCTTGCTGCACAATAACCCTGTGTGTGTGGACTGATTTGGAACTAACTTAGGTCCTAAAAATCAGTCCACACACAGAGTTACTGCACTGTAATACCTGCATGTGTAGATGCTATTGTAAAAACCACTTACTGTGCAGTAAATGCATGTGTAGACATGCCCAGGCTGACTTCCCAAGTCACTGAGCCCTTGATATGATCTCAGGAGGCCACATGCCAGGGTGATATTGTCCATCTTAGCCTAGTGGTTGGAGCACTCCTCCAGCAAGTGAAAGACCCAAGTTTAGTTACAACAAAATATCCATTTGAAGAAAAATCCCAGCCCTCACTGTAATTTCTCACCCCAAACTGGCCTGAAGGGGTTCAAATCCATTGTGCCCACTTCCAGCACACTGCAAGCCAGACTGAGTGGAGATACTCCCCAGCCCTCCTGCAGAAGCTGGGCCACGGGACAAAGAATTCAAGAATCATTGGACCAGAGAAAGAGAGAGGGAAGGATCCTGATGCTACAGTTAAGATGTTCAGCTTGGATGTAGAGCACCAGTCACAGCCGCCTGATCAGCTAATGCCTTTTATCTAACATCTGTTTATACTGAAGTAGTCTCCAGAGATCTAGAAGAGAACTGAAGCCATATTTTGCTTACAAACCACTGTAAAGACATGGTCTCTCTACAGATAAAAATGTAAAATTAAAAAAAAGTTCTTTGAGGCGATAATTGTTAAACAGAATGCAGAAAGAGCAATTAAATTCAGTAGGATGGTACTAATAGCTCATTCAGTTCCATTTCAGTGAGTTCTCTCTATATGATACACATATATAATGTCAAATATACACCAAATATATTTATATCACAAATTAAATGTATATATAGTAGGCTCATGTCTTCCTGTTCAGTTTTGATGTATTGCAATTATATTTTATGTTGATTTAGATGTGGTAACTTATATACAATATTTAGGCCCTGAACTTTAAGGCATCTAGAGGTGTGTGGACTTAGGTTCATAAAATGATAAAATTAGCCTCAGTGGAAGAATTCACATATGAAAAGCTGTTCATGCATATGTCGTCATTCTACTTGGTGACTGCAAGATTATGTTAAGTACACTTAACAAAAGTGCTAGGCAATATTTTATTATCCTCATCAACCCCAAGTGTGGCATATTGGTTACATATCTAATAGATGTATAGCTGCACTTTTACGTTTAATATATTTACAATGAATTCATGGTAACAGACTGGTTTTGGTGGACATTTTCTAACACGATGGAAGATAATACTGATTGTAAATGACATTTTTCAGTAGTGAGCTATATAACAAATCACCTTTAATGTGTCACTGCAATATTACTAGTAGGCAAAAAAAAAAAAACAGAGACCTGTTTTAAAACACTATAGTACATGACAGTTAAGAGCACTCTATCTAGGGGAAAATTCGGGGGAAATTTAGGTAGACATATTTTAAGCAGGTATTGTCGGTTTATCTCCCCAAACGGTAATGTTCCAATTTTGGTTATATTAAGCATTTTAGAAAGTGTGATATTTCTGCTCCTTTGGGATACCAATATATCTGTGATGGATGCCACACTGCAGTACAGATGAATTAAGCTTCTCTCCAGGGAAAGACAAAAGCTCTGATCCTATTCAAACTTTTTAGAAAATAAGGGAACTGGTAGACCTGCTGTTCTTTTTGAAGCAAAGAAAGGGGCTGCTGTTACTTTGGACCAGTTGGAAATTAGATTCAAAGACATTGCAGATGATCTCATCATTAGCAATGCAAGAATTTAATTTGCAAAGTTGGCCCAGTGACAATGACTCCCCTAAGGCCTAAGGAGAAAAATGGAAACAGTGGTTCCAGCAAAGCGATCACACTACAGTCACCTTTTGGAATCTAAAGGATGCAGAGTTATTGAAGCATGACTACAAGAGAAAGAGCCCAAATCTGCATCTAGGCACTGAACTCTGCACAGATTGCCTCTGCATCATGTGGCTGGAAGTATTGATTTCTTCACTCATGTGGAAATTATAAAGATGTTCTATCATTCTCCCTTTAAAATTACCCTGAAAAAGCTCAGCAAGTATTACCAACTGCAAAAGGAGGTTTTCTGCAGTAAGGGCTGATATCAGTTATGACTAAAGGACGAAAGGGTGTGGTGTTCTTTCCACTTCAGTGTTTTTGAGGATTAATGATATAACAGAGTAAGCATACAATTGCCAAATAATGCTACATTTAGAAAGCAATAGCAATTAAAAATGGGTTGTACCTCAATGTACAGTAACGTAATATAAAAACTTCCATTTTGTTTTTATTTATCTAGTGCTGCTCAGGAAAGAAAGTGGTGCTGGATCAGCCATCAGAAGCATGGCTGACAGACCCTAGTCTGCATAAAACTAGTTATCTATAGATGTGCTTGTAGTCCAGCTATGCTGTTTGTGGGCTAATCTCTAAAGTCAGAAACACACACAAAAAAGAGAAAATGCTATTAGCTGTTGTCATTGTTCATATCAGGCCTGTCACTCAGGGATAAGTACTTCTGATCTTCTCATCAGGAGAGAGCAATGGTGCACAAACATAGTAGCCACCTCACTACAAGGCTAGGGACAGAAGTTACACATAAACTGATTTAAGTGATCAGAAACTTGTTTAAACCTGAAACAGAACATAAGTTTCAGTGCACATAACTCAGTTTCAAAATGGCCGAAACTAGTTTAAGATAAACTTGGTTGAATGTAGTATCAGACGTAACTGACTTGGGTCAAACCAGTTAATGCAACTTCTGTCCCAGATCCCTTCCTGACAAGTTAAATCAGAGTCTTCCAGCATCCCAGATGCTTTGTAGCCCTGGGTGGGGCTGCGCTCTCTGCTCCAGAGAGCAGGACTGGCCCCAGCCCTCTGCTCTCTAGCCCGAGCAGGGATGTGGGCATGACCAGATGCATGGCCCCCTGAGGCAACGGGAGCAGGGGAGGGGTTTATTCCTCCCCAAGTCCCCTACCAGGGGATTGCAGCCCCTGTCAGCTATTCTTCTCCCCGCCCCCAGAATCCAACAGCAGGGAAGGGAGCGTGGCCAGAGCCAGTTAGCATGGCCCTCACCATCCACCTGCCTCACCATTGGCTGGGGCTGCAGGGCTAAGCCCAGTCAGCCTACCAGTGCTGCTGAAAGCGGAGGTAGAGGATCCAGCCTGGGCTGGGCCGCTGTGTCCGGGTCCTCCCCAGCAGGCTGCAGCTTGGGCTGGGGCCATGGGGCCTGTGCAGCTCCCCACGCCCAAGCCGATCAGGGCTGTCATGGAGCCCCAGCCAGCGGGGAAGGGCCCCACAGGGCCAGCCTGTGGGGGCAGGGACCTGCATGGCAGCCTAGCCAAGAAGCACAGGCAGAGGCTGGCTGGGTAGTGGGCCTCCTGGGCTAGCTTGGAGGTGCCAGCGGGCCCCAAGGCCAGCAGCCACTGTTGCTGAACACCCTGTCCTGTGCAGCACCCGGGGCTGCAGCTGCACAACCAGCAGTGGGCTGCCCACGCTGGCGGAGGCAAGGTGGGTCTGTTCTGCCCCTCAACTCCAGCTGCCACTGCCATGACTGTGCCACTCTGGGTGGGGGAAAAAAAATCGGGAAGCTTCAGCCCCACAGCCTCTACCCAGCACACTGGCGATGCATACGGGGTACACGTGCACCCCCTGGAAACACCAGCTGCAAAACCAGAAGTGCACTTCTGGTTTTGCTGCTGGTGATTTCGGGCTCGGCGATCGACTGCTGAGGAACCTTCCCCCTGCCACTCCCCATCAGCAATTGGCTGCTGGGTTATCCTCCCCCACCAGTCACTGGTTGGTGATCTGGTACCCCCCCAGACTCGGGAGACAACATTCGCCCATGGCCCAGCATGTGGAGCTCCAGCTCTATGCACAGTTCTTGGATGTCTTGGAAGGTGGAAGGTATCCAGATAGAAGGTGTGTGGGGGCTGAAGCTGGAGCTACACACGCAAGGCAGAAGCCACTGGACTGAAGTTCTCCTCGCCCCCCACCCCGCCACCTCCCAGAGTGGTGCAGCAGTGACAGGAGTGGAAGGAGGAGTAGCTGGCTGAAGATAAAGGGAAGTTGACTTGGCTCAGCAGGGCTGTTTTTCTCCACTCCCCTACAGCTGTGGCTACTGCTCCTGCTGCACCATGCAGCACTGCTTAGGGCAGGGGGAGCTTCAGCCCCAGGGCTTCAGCCTAGTGCATGGAGCTCTGGCTCCAGCTCCAGCTGCTTTCCATTTGCTCTGCCGCATGGTATAATGAGCAGCCCCTGTGGGCAGAGAGCATGGAAAGCGTCTAGGAGCTGGAACCAGAGCTCCATGAGCTGGGCTGAAGCAGCTGGGCTGAAGGAAGCTCCCCTCGCCTCAAGCGGCACAGCACAGTGCAATACAAGCAGAAGCCACAGCTGGAGGCAAGGGGAGAAAGACAGCCTTGCTGGGCCAAGCCAGTTTCCACTTGCCTCCAGTGGCTACTCCCCCTCCCATTCCTGCCACTGCTGTGCTGCTCTGAGAGGTGACGAGGCAGGAGGGGTGGCAAGGGGAACCTTCAGCCTGGCGGCTTCTGCCCCATGCATGGAGCTCCGAGTGCAGCCCTGGCATGTCTTCCACCCAGACACCTTCCACCTTCTAAGGCATCTGGCAGCTGGAGCTGGAGCTGGAGCTCCACGCGCTGGGCAGAAGCCATGGGGCTGAAACTTCTCATCCCCCCTTCCACCCAGAGTGGCATGGCACTGCCATAGCAGTGGCAGCTGGAGGCGAGAAGGGCAGAACAGCCCTACCCCCGGTCAGGCCAACCAGCCCACGGCTGTTTGTGCGGCTGCAGTCCCAGGTGCTGCATGAGACAGGGAGCGCAGCGACGGCAGCTGCCAGGCTCGGAGCCAGCTGGCACCTCTGAGCTGGCCCGAGAAACCCACTCCCCAGCCAGCTCCCACCGGTGCTGCCAGACAGGGCCATCATGCAGCTGCAGCAGGTTGGGAAGGGTCCTGTCCCCAAGGACCAGCCCCATGGGGCCTTACCCAGCTGGCTGGGGCTCAATGACAGCCCCACCCAGCTTGGGTGCAGGGAACCAGGAGCAATCTGGCTGCATAGCCTGGGCTGCCCCTCTGCCATCAGCAACACCCACAGGCTGGCTGTGTTCAGCCCTGCAGCCCCAGCTACAGCCCCAGCCCTGGGTAGGGCCATAGCAGGGCCATGCCATCTGGCTTTGGCCAGGCCCCCAGCCCCACCCCAAGCAAGAACAGGAGGGAAAGCTGGGTATGCCCCAACTGCGGTCCCATGTCTGGAGACGGGGAAGCTTAATCCCCACCCCCTGCCCCACTTTGCCTGAGGTGCTGCCCTGGTCCATTTCTGTCCTTGGGGACAAGCTTGGCAAGGGCTGCATCCCTCCTATCTCTCCACACACAGCCTGGCTGGGATCCCTACAGGCCAGGGTGGGGGTTTAAACCCCTCCACAATCATAATTAGCTCCTGCAGGGTGCCTGGCCACATCTCCAGCAGCTTCCCTCCAGTCTTGTGGCTGCTGCAAAGGGACGGGAGGGCTACTCGAGTGCCCCTTTCCCCCCCAGTTTCTAGCCTAAGCCACTGCAGGCATGTGCCTGCATTTCCAAAATAAAACATGAATGTCTGTGCACTTGCAAATCAGTTCAATCTTTGCAGGTTAGACTAATCTGCAAAGATTGAATCAATTCAGGCTCCAGTTTTTTTAATGTTTGTCCCTAGCCCAATAGTTTAAAAAAAATCCTTATGAAAACTGTAGGAGGAAAAAGTACAGTCTCATAACTAAGAAAGTTGAATACAACACTACAGAATTGTTACTCTTTCTGCCACAGGATTCTTTTATGGTTACTTCTGCTCTCCACATTTCCCATGTGCATACCTTTAAGCTTTGGGCCCCATTTGCAAAAATGCTGAGCACCTACTATTAAAACTGAAAGTCAGAATCTCTATAAGGCACTTAACTCCTGTTTGTGCTATAAGCTAAGCACTGCTTTACACAAAATTCTGCTGGCAGAGACTTGAGCATTCACAGCTCCTCAAAAGCAGCATAATCTTCTCTATCCAGGTTACTCCACCTCTGCAGAGCAGGGCAAGGCTTCTGCTACCAGCTGGCAGCCAGCTGGTGGGCTTCTAGGATTATCCAACCACAAGATATTGGTCAGCTTCCTGGCCATGAAATAAATTCATTGTGGGCTACCTTGACTGTATTCCAGTTCTGTTATTTGTCTTTCCAAATCTCTTTGATGCCAGGTATGTTATAGTTTAGGTTTTGCACTAGGACTTCTAGTTTATTTCCCTAGGCCTCTGGGCAATTTCATACGGACATCTCAGATGTTTGCAATACTGGTCCGTTATTTTCCCTCCTCTAGCCTTATTGCATTTGCACATTTGCCCCTCACCACCCAGACTACAGATGTTTGACCAAGTCACTGATATTCTTGTTCCAACGGATAAGGGCTTTTATAACTGACTTCTTTCAAATCTCATTTAAAACCACCTTACAAGGCTGGTCAGTTAGCATCTTAAGATGTTCTTCCTCTTTCCTGGAACATGTTCCAATAGTTGAGGAGAAAGATAAAAGAGATTAAGCACCCAGAAGTCCAATATACTTAGCAGTAATAGGATCAGGGTAAGACCAGAAATCCTTCAGGCTATAGAACTGGAGAGGGCCTCATGCATCCCTGCTATTTTATGTGCTTTTCATATAATCCTCTTCATATACTTATCCATTTCTACCATAGGAATGCTTAGTGGTTTTGCTCCCACTTTTCCTATAGGAAGGCTGTTCCAGAAACTCATTACTCTTATGGTGTACACAGGTTGCTTAGCCTGCTGGCTCTGGCAGGCAGGTTGGCACCCTCAGGAGATTTTCAGCCACTCCTCCAAACTCACACACAGTCTTTAAACCAATAGGCAAATAAGCCAATCAAAACCAAACCCTGATGCCCAGTTACAGGCACTCAAAAGAGAACCCCTTTGGCTCTGGCCCCCAGCACAGAAGACACACCAGTCACTGTAGGAAACAGTTTTATTTCATAGATTTCATAGACATTAGGGATGGAAGGGACCTCAGAAGATTATAAAGTCCAGCCCCCTGCCCAAAGGGCAGGAAGTCAGCAGGGGCCATAGGATCCCAGCAAGATAGACATCTAAATGTCTCTTGAAGGCATTCAAGGTAGGTGCTTGAACTACATCCGGTGGCAGTCTATTCCAAACCTTGGGGGCTCAGACAGTAACGAAGTTCTTCCTTAAGTCCAGCCTGAAATGGTCACGGAGGAGTTTGTGACCATTTGATCTTGTCATCCCTTGGGGCGCTCTGGTGAACAGACGTTCCCCCAGATCATGATGAGCACCCCTGATAAACTTATAGGTGGCCATCAGATCACCCCTGAGCCTGAACTTTTCCAGGCTGAAGAGTCCCATAGCTCTCAGCCTCTCATCATAAGGTCTGTTTTCCTGACCTCTTATCATGCACATGGCTCTCCTCTGGACTCTCTCAAGCTTCTCCACGTCCTTTTTGAATTGTGGAGCCCAAAACTGGACACAGTACTCCAGCTGTGGCCTCACCAAGGCCGAGTACAATGGGAGAATGACATCCTGGGATTTGCTTGAGAAGCATCTATAGATGCAAGCCAGCATTTTGCTTGCTTTACTAGTTGCAGCATCACACTGAAGGCTCATGTTCATCTTGTGGTCAATCATGACCCCCAAGTCCCTTTCGTCAGAAATGCTAGCCAGTGTAGCACTGCCAAGCCTATAAGCATGCTGCGGGTTTTTCCTCCCGAGGTGAAGAACCTTGCATTTTTTGGTGTCAAACACCATCAGGTTTTCATCTACCCATTTCTTGAGCCTGTTGAGGTCAACCTGGATAGCCCTCCTGTCCTCAGGTGTGTATGCTTTACCCCAAAGTTTGGTGTCATTGGCGAACTTGGCCAGTCCACTTCTGACACCAATGTCCACATCATTAATGAAGATGTTGAACAATATAGGCCCAAGGACAGAGCCTTGGGGGACCCCACTGGTCACAGGGCACCACGATGATTGACTTTCACCAATCACCACTCTCTGGGTCTGACCACATAGCCAATTCCCCAGCCAGCAGATCGTGGTGAACCTGAGGCCGCAGTTGGCCAGTTTTGCCAAGAGGTGATCATGGGATACCAGATCGAAGGCTTTTTTAAGTAAAGATATACAACATCAATCTCTTCTCCCTTGTCCAGGTGATAGGTCACCTGGTCATAAAAGGAAAGAAGATTGGTCAAGCAAGACCTACCTGCAACAAACCCATGCTGGCTATCCCTCAGTATTTTGCCATCGGGCAGTCAGTTGAGAATGGTCTCCTTGATAATCTTTTCTAGGACCTTCCCCGGGACAGAGGTCAGGCTGATGGGCCTATAATTTGCTGGATCCACTTTCCTCCCCTTCTTGAATATAGGCATCACCTTGGCCTCCTTCCAATCTTCAGGCATTTCACCAGAGCACCAGGAGTTCTTGAAGATCCGTGCCAGGCGCTGGGCTATGATGCTGGCCAGCTCCTTGAGTACCCTGGGGTGTAAACTGTCAGGGCCAGCTGATTTGAAGGTGTCCAGCCTCTCAAGGTGTTCCTTCACAAGGTCAGCATTGATGGAGGGTAAGGAATCTCCCTCACCCAGGCCTTCCTGTCCCATAATGGGCAGGGCGTCCCTTGGGACTGGTGAAAGACCAATGCAAAGTACCCATTTAGCAAGTTGGCTTCTTCATGGGCATTAGTTGTCAGATGTCTCATCTGGTTTAGCAGGGGTCCAATGTTGCCCTTGCTTTTCCTCCAGCTCCCCACATACCTAAAAAAGGACTTTTTGTTGTCCTTGATACTTGTAGCCAGTTGGAGTTCCATTTGCAGCCTTGGCTTTCCTGGTTTGGTCTCTACAGGTCCAACCAGTGTAGAATATTCCTCCTTGGAGGTGGATCCCATCCTCCATCCTTTGTAGGCCTTTCTTTTTAGACACAGGAGGTGTGCTAGTTCCCTGGAGAGCCAAGGGGGCTGCTGTGCCCTTTTGCTCCCTTTCCTCCAGGATGGGATAGACTTTGCTTGTGCATCAAGGATCGCTCCCTTGAGGAGCAACCACGCATCCTGAACTCCCCTCCCCTTTGGGCTGAGGCCCTTTAGGGCCTCACTGACAAGCCTCCTGAGCTTGTCAAAGTCAGCTTTCCTGAAGTCGAAGACTTCTATATTGCTGACTGACTTGCCAGCTTTACGGCGGATGGTGATCAGCTCATGGTCACTGTCACCCAGCTTCCATTCTATCATTAGGTTGCTGATAAGGTCATCCCCCATTGCCAGTACCAGGTCAAGCAGCGCTTTACCTCTTGTCGGCCCGTAGACTTCTTAGGCCAGATAGAGGTCTTCCATGCACCTGAGAAAACTTTGTGACCATTCGGATTATTCATATTTGGCTCCTTCTCTCCAAATTTTTCTTTCACAGTCTCCCTATGCTCTCCCTTCTAACCATATTGGGTTTTTAAGTTCCCAGTGAATCACTTCCTTATTAGCAGCTTCAGAGCTACAGCTACTCAACAAAGCTGGCTGCCCTCTCTTAAGGGGGTAGACCACCACGTTACAAATGGTTAGCAACCTGCTTCCAATTTCCAATATAAATGTATTAATTTATTTTTTATATTCGTTGTCCTTTGCAAGCATTACATCTTCCCCCTCTCTGGTGTTTATCTTCCTTCAATGTATTTATGAAAAGGAATCATTTAATGTCTTAGTCTTCCCCATTTTGCTAGACTAAACAAGCCAATGTTGGTAGTTTTCTCCTCTCCAATGACAAACTGTCCATTCCAATTACCATCTCAGTAGCCTCTCTCTGCAGATTCAGCAAAACTTATTTGATCATGAGTTATACCCTGAGTTATTCAGAATTATACACAGTATTTCAGATGAGATCTCACCGGGACCTTGTGTCATCCACAAATTTCAACAGTACGTTAACACTTTGAGCCAAAGTCATCACGGAAGACTTGCCAAACGATCCTAGGTCTTATCCTCAAGGAACTCCCCTATTAACCTCTTTCCAGCCTCATATTTCCCTTTACAATTTCCCCTGTATCCAGGTTCTTTCCCAATTTGTAATCCCTCTACTAATCTTCATCTTCAATAGCTTCACTAATAGCTTCCAAGGTAGTTCCATATCAAATACTTTAAGTCAACACAGATAAGATATTTTACATTACTTCTGTTTAAAAATAATTGATCTTATCAAATGAAACCACCAAGTTAGTCCAGAATGACCTACATTTGGTAAACCCACATTGGATTTTGTCTCATACTACTATGTCATTAACTATTCTTTTTTTCAAAATTTGTTCAAAAGGCTTGCAGACTTCTGAAGACAAAATAATGAGCCAGAAGTTGCATGGATTGCTTTTCCCCCTTCTTTAAATATAAGTACTGCATTATCTTTGCCATTTTCTTACTAGGTGACACTAATCCTTAGCTTGCTAGATCTATTAAAAATATTTGCTATCAGACCCACTATCTTATGTGCCTGTTCTTTCACAATTCTGAGATAATTCCCTAGTCCCCCTAACTTGAGCACTTTAAGATTTTTGAGTTTGGGTTTCACCATGTTTGTAGTAATTTCTTTTCATACCCTCATTCTTATCATCCATCTTGCCTTTGCCCATTTCATCAACATCATTATCTTTGTTGATACTAAGGCAAAGTATTCTGGTTTGGGAGCTACACAAATTATCCTTACTGTCTGTCCTTTCAGTTAGGAACAGACATTACACAAACTGATTTAAGTGATCAGAAACTGGTTTCAACCTGTAAAAGAACAGATGTTCAGTATACATAAACCAGTTTGAAAATGGCTGAAACTGGTTTGAGATAAACCTGGTTTAAAAAAGTATCAGACTTAACTGATTTGGCTCAAACAGGTTGATACAATGTCTGTCCTAGTTAAATCAGACTCCCCCAGCATCCTGACATGCTCTCTGGGCTGGGCAGGGCTCTCTGCTCCACAGCAGGGCTGGCCCCTCCCCTCTGCTTCCTGGCTCGAGATCAGCAGAGACTGTAGGCATCTGCCTGGCTTCTGCTGCCCCCCACCCTCTAAGCAGGGATTCCACCATCCCCTCTGCCTTCTACAGACACACGGCATTAGCCACATGCTGGCTAGAGTTGGTGGTGTGGCAGACAGGACAAAGGCAGAACCAGCAGGTAGCTGGTAATGTCCCTCTTTTGTTTTCTTAATGGGGTGATAAATACTGTGTTATGAATTCCCTGCTGGGCTGGTCAGGAGTGTGGAGGGGAGGGGAACCCCCTCCCTCCCTAATCAGAGCATCCTACCAGGACCTAGCCATGCTCCCCTCAACTCAGCACTATAGAAGAGAAGGGAGGGCTGCTCTAGCACCCCGCGCCCCCCCTCCCCCGGGCTTCTAGCCTGAGCCACTGGAGGCATGTGCCTACATTTTTTCAGTCTAGAGGGGATGTTTCTATGGTTACAAACTGGTTTAGCCTAGCCAGGTTAGCCTAACCTGCAAAGATTGAATCAATTCAGGCTTAGGCTTTTTGAATGTCTGTCTCTAGCCTTCTTCACTAAGAAGCATGCTTTTTGGGTACCCTTTTATATAACTGAGAAACCTTTTACTGTTTGTTTTAATGCCACTTGTAAAGTCTAACTCAATTTGACTTTGGCAAATCTCACTTTATCCCTACACTTCCTGGCATCTCACACAGCTTTCTCCACTGGTAAGCTCTTTTTCCCATTCCTTTTAGACTTTTTGCTTATTCTTATTAATCTTATTAAAGTGGTACACATTCCGTTAGCTTGGAGTTCTTTCAAGTTCTTTTGCCTTTCTTGATATACTAGCCAAGTGCCCGTCAGTAATGATGGGGGGAGGGGAGTGGGCAGGGATGGAGCCCTGCTCCCCACCACCCATCCGGGGCTGCGCCCCCTTCCTTCCTGCTGCTTTGGGTCTGGACCCACTCCCCCCTGGAGCAGCAGGCCCAGGCCAACCCAGCAATGGCAGGGGGATAGGAAGAGCAGGCTGAGCCATTGTGGGGAAGCGGGGGTGAGGGAGGAGTCGGACTGGGCCCAATGGGGGGAGGGGCCTTGCTCCTCCCCTCCCCCTACATCTGCTGTGTTGGGCTGGGCTGGGCTGGGCCGGGCTATGCCAGGCCAGGCCCACTGCCCCCTTCCCCGCCCCGCAACTGCTGCACCAGGCCAGCTTTTACCCCAGCTCGTGCTCACTCCCCCCCACCCGTGTGAGGCCCGCTTGGGGATGGAAAGAGCAGGCTCGGGGCTGACATGGTGGGGAGGAGTGGGCCAGGACCCGAGGTGGGGAGGAGGCCCACTCCTTCCCTCCCCCAGCTGCTGCTGCAGCCATGTCGGGCTGGTCCCACCGTTACCCCACCCCGCAACCATGGTGGGCTGTCTTCCCCCCCACACACACATTTGGTCCCACTCTCCACCACCCCCCCACATTGGGCCCGTACCCACTCTCCCCCTTGCATTTCATAGATTTCATAGACATTAGGGCTGGAAGGGTCCTCAGAAGATCATCAAGTCCAGCCCCCTGCTTCAGGGGCAGGAAGTCAGCTAGGGTCAAAGGATCTCAGCAAGATAAATGTCCAAATGTCTCTTAAAGGAGTCTAGAGTAGGTGCTTGCACCACCTCTGGTGTCAGTCTGTTCCAGGCCTTAGGGGCTTGGAATGTAAAGAAGTTCTTCTTTATGTCCAGCCTGAAATGGTCTTGGAGGAGTCTGTGATCATTTGACCTTGTCATTCCTTGTCAGTACCTGCAGGGAGCAGGGCAGAGGGAGACGAGGCCAGC